>NW_026057584.1:62218890-62301063 GCF_023721935.1 Panthera uncia | reverse complement strand
TTTTTTTTTTAATTTTTTTTTTTTAACATTTATTTTTGAGACAGAGAGAGACAGAGCATGAATGGGGGAGGGTCAGAGAGAGGGAGACACAGAATCTGAAACAGGCTCCAGGCTCCGAGCAGTCAGCACAGAGCCCGATGCGGGGCTTGAACTCACGGACCGTGAAATCATGACCTGAGCCGAAGTCGGCCGCCTAACCGACTGAGCCACCCAGGCGCCCCTATGAGTCATACTTTTGATAACCTTAAGGAAACCTTATTTACCCTAAAATCCTGAAGATATTCTATGATTTATTTCAAAAGTTTTACTGTTTTACTTTTCACATTTAGGTCTTTAATCCAGCTGAAATTCATTTTTGTATATTCTATATGGTAAGGATATAATCCCATTTTTTCATATGCCAATTATCTCAGTATCAGTTATTGAATTCCCAATCCTTTCCCTTCTGATTTGAATGACATTTCTGTCACATGTCAAGTTCCCATATATAACATGTGACTGTTTCTAGGCTCTCTCTTCTGATCTATTATTTTATCAATCTCTGTGCCTACAAAAAAAAAAAAAAAAAACCAGCTTTTACTACTACATTTCTACCACATTTACTATATTTCTTCTTATTCTTTAACATCTGTAGAGATGTAAAGTATTATATGGCATATTCCACTCCAGAGACTTCTTCAAAATCAAGGTTTTTAGAGTATAATTTACACACCCTCTTTTAGTATACAGTTTTACAAATGCATCGTCACTTATAGAACAGTGCCATCGTCCTCCCCAAAAATACCCTCACGCCCTGTTATAGCAACCACTACCCATGTCTGCACCTGCTGGCAACCACTGATCTGTTTTCTTTCCCTACAGATTTGCCTTTTTCAGAATGTAATATATGTAATACGTGATATCAGTCGTGATTTAATTCTTCCCTCTTCGAGAAAAAAGAGACTAAATTATGAATCTTGTTTCTAAAGCAAGGTACCAAAAGCTTTTTGTGCCCCTTCCCACAGTTGGAAGAAAATATTTTTGAATCAAATATCTAATAAAGGACTTGTATTCAGAATATATTTTAAAAATTACCTAAACAAAATAATAATAAGAAAACAAACCCAGTTTAAACACGGGCAAAAGATTTGAATAAACACTTCTCCAAAGAAAATATGAAAATAAGTTCATAAAAAGATGTTCAACATCATTGTAATTAGAGAAATTCAAATTAAAACTATAGTAAGATACTACTTCACACCTATTAGAATGTCTATAATTAAAAAGACTGACCACAGCAAGTTGCCAAGAATGTGGAGAAAATAGAACACTTACACACTTCTTACGGGAGTGTAAAATTATAACTACTTTCAAAAACAGTTTGGAGGGGCGCCTGGGTGGCTCGGTCGGTTAAGCGTCCGACTTCGGCTCAGGTCATGATCTCACGGTCAGGGAGTTCGAGCCCCGCGTCGGGCTCTGTGCTGACAGCTCAGAGCCTGGAGCCTGTTTCAGATTCTGTGTCTCCCTCTCTCTGACCCTCCCCTGTTCATGCTCTGTCTCTCTCTGTCTCAAAAATAAATAAACGTTAAAAAAAAAAATTAAAAAAAAACAGTTTGGACATTTCTTACAAACTTAAATATGCAGCCATCATATTATTCAGCCATTCTACCAAGATATTTACCCAAGAGAAGTGAAAGTATATGTCCACAAATAGATTTACACATGAATGTTCATATACAGCTTTATTTATAATAGCCAAAAACTGGAAACAGCTCAAATGCCAACATTTGGTTGATGTCAAACCATCGACAATTGAATAGATAAATAAATTGTGGTCCATTCATATAATAGAATACTACTACTCAGCAATAAAAATGAACAATTGGTACACACAACAACATGAAAGAATTCTGAAAGGATTTCAAAAAATTATGCTGAGCAAAATTTAAAATAGAAAATAGTGCAGGGGCACCTGGCTGGTCAGTCGGTGGAGCATGCAACTCTTGATCTCAGGGTTGGAGTGCAAGACCCACGCTGGGTACAGATTACTTAAAAATAAAATCTTGAAAAAAAGAAAGAAAGCAGATCAGCTGCCTGGAGACAGGGGCAGGAAGGAGTGAGAAGGTGTAAATCAAGTATGGGGAAACTTGTTTTGGTGATGAGTATGTTCATTATCTTAATTATAATGATGGTTTCAGGGGTGTGTAAATATGTCAAAACTTAGCAAATTGTACAACTTTAAATATGTCTATTTTATTGTTTGTCACTTCTAAATAAAGATGTTGAAAATGTGCTTCAAAGCATTTTTGTGATTTTTTTTAAATGTTTATTTTTGAGAGAGGGAGACAAAGAGAGAGAGTGCAAGTGCATACGCACGAGTGGGGGAGGGTCAGAGAGAAAGTGGGGATAGAGGATCCCAAGCAGGCTCCGCCCTGACAGCAGAGAGCTCGATGCAGGGCTTGAACTCATGAACTGCGAGATCATCACCTGAGCCAAAGTTGGACACTCAACTGACTGAGCCACCCAGGTGCCTAGCATTTTTTATAATATTTTACACATAAAAAATATGTATAAAATGTACAAAGAAACAAGAGTGAGTCGTCAGTACATATGTATTCCTGGGTGATTAATACTTACTGCGTATGCATTAGTCCAATGTTTTACCACTTCTTGGGATCGGAAATGCATTTCTTTCTTTGCCTTTCTTTCTGCACGAAGGCATGCTGCTTCTCTTGTCAAACTGTCAAGGCTATCTCGAATCCTTTTCCACTCATTGTGTGGAATTATGGTAACCTGCCGGAGATCGACCTTGCTAGGTAGAAGAGGTGGATAGAGGACTTGATCTTCTTCAGAGTTCTTTATTTCTAATAAATTTTAAAAAATAAACATTAAAGACTTTCAAGTGTTTAAATATTTTTTTCTCAGACATTTCTATATTGTCATGATACCGGAAATTCTTTTAAATAATAATTTTATTCTTATTATTTCAAGGAAAGCTGGGATTAAGTGGAAAGTATAGAAGAACTTGAAATCAGAAGACAGATTTGAGTATTTGCTTGGTCATTTCCTTACTCTGTAAACTTAGGCAAGTCATTTAAATTCTTGGAGCCTTAGTATCAGATCTTTAAAAGTTGAGATCAATAATACCTACCCCAACAGGTTGTTATTAAAGCTTTTTTTAAAAAAATGACCAAGCAGCAGTCTATAAATGGATAATTTGGGGGATAATTTGGAAGAAAATCTTTTGGAGTTGTAGACATTGTGATTGACTCTATTCAATCACTTCCTAATTGAGTAGTGGCAATGTAATTTGGAGAACTGAATACAGTCTCAGGGTGGGCCTCACTAGTTAAAAAATACTTGTATCTCCCTTGGCAACAGTTATTTCTGTAATAAGCAAACAAAAGGAAAAGAGATTTATTTGAGACTTTTATTTTTTTTATTATTATTTTTTTAATTTAAATGTTTTTATTTATTTTTGAGACAGAGAGAGACAGAGCATGAGCAGGGGAGGGGCAGAGAGAGAAGGAGATACAGAATCTGAAGCAGGCTCCAGGCTCTGAGCTGTCAGTACAGAGCCCGACGTGGGGCTTGAACCCACGGACTGTGAGATCATGACCTGAGCTGAAGTCGGACACTTAACCGACTGAGCCACCCAGGCCCCGCTATTTGAGACTTTTAGGAAAGTTCTTCCTGTTCTTCTGGGAGAGACATCTGAGAGTGACTCTCCAGCTAGATATGAACAAGGAAGCATGAAGACCAGATAAGCAGCATCCTATGACCACAAAAGGAAGTAGCCTTATGATAAAGCTGTTACTGTGAACCACAAAGAAAAAACAAAGGGGGAAAAGGGGGCAATGAGGATCTCATTATGATGTTAGATCAATTAGACCTGAAGCCTGGAGTTCCTGTTATATGAGCAAATAAATGTCCTTAGTTTTAAACATGATTGAGTTGGGTATTCTATATATGAATTAAAAAGCATCCTAAATGAACATACCACGTATGAACTATGTAAATCTAGACAAAATTACTTTTTTTAATGTTTATTTATTGTTGAGAAAGAGTGCGAGCAAGGGAGGGACAGAGAGAGCGAGGGAGACAGATGATCCAAAGCAGGCTCCACACTGATAGCAGCAAGCCCAAAGCAGGGCTTGAACTCACGAGCCATGAGATCAAGACCTGAGCCAAATTCAGTCACTCAACCGAGTGAGCCACCAAGGTGTCCCTGTAGACAAAAGTATTTAACTCTCTAATTCCTTAATTGCAAAATGGAGATATTAATAGGACCTATGGTATATGAATGATGTGAGAATTAAATGAACTTGTGTGTGCAAATAATTTAGAATAATGTGTGGCACACAAAATGTTCTCGATAAGCATTAGCTATTAATATGTTTACTATTATTATTAGAAGGTGAAATGAAACAAAAGTACAGAGAAAAGCAAAAGCAAGAAATCACATAGCTCCAGAAAGAGATGAAGATACTGAGAGAAAAGCTGCCAGGATCAATTAGAGTCTTCTTGGGGTTTGAATTAAAGTTGATGGGATTGAGAAATTGGTTGCTGAAGTAAAGTGTGAATTTAGAACCACAGGTACCATCTTGCCTACCACATACCAAGTCCCCACCTAGAGAATAAAGCTAAGCAAAGCTGATAGATAGAATAGTGTCCTGGATCAAGTTATATCTAAATTCAGCTATATGTAGGTCTATGTGTAGGTCAGCTATGTGTAGGGTAGGTCTGCTAACAAGGAATTTGATATTTTTGTTTACCTGGAAATATATATATATTTTTAAAAGTTTATTTGTTTTTGAGAGAGAGAGAGAAAGCACAAGTTGGGGAGGGACAGAGAGAGAGGGAGAGAGAGAGAGAATCCCAAGCAGGTTCTGCACTGTCATAGCAGAGCTCGATGTGGGGCTCAAACCCACAAACTGTGAGATCATGACCTGAGACAAAGCCTGATGCTTAACTGACTGAGCCACCCAGGCTCCCCTACATGGAAATATTTTAACAGTTTTCATGGATAAAAAATCTTTAAGTCTTCTTCAGTTAATACCTTGAATATGTCAACCGTCTGTCTTCCGGCTTCCATAGTTTCTTAGCAGAAATCAGCTAGTAATCTTATTGAGGCCGACTTTTATGTGTTGCATTTGTTCTCTCTTGCTGCTTTCAAGATTGTCTTTCCCTTTGTCTTTTGACAGTTTGATCATGATGTGTCTGGTTCTGGATCTGTTTGAGTTTATCCATTTTAGAGGATCAATGAGCTCTTGAATGTATAGATTAATGTTTTTCATCAAATTTGTGAAGTTTACAGCCATTACTTCTTCTACCCCTTTCTCTCCTCCTCTCCTTCTGAGACTCAAATTATATACATCTTGGTATACTTGTTGGTGTCCTATATTTCTCTGAGGATCTGCTCATTTCTATTCATTCTTTTTTTCTTTCTATTCCTTAGACTGGACAATCTCAATCAATATAGGATCAAGTTCTTTGAGTTTTTTCTTTTGCAAGCTCAAATCTGCTTTTGAGCCCTGCTAGTGAATTTTTCATTGAAACTATTGTGCTTTTCAACTCCAAAGTTTCTATTTGGTTTCTCTTTATAATTTCTATCTCTTTATTTATATGCTCTATATTGTGAGACAACATTCTTAATACTTTCCTGTAGTTCCTTTGACATTTAGTTCTTTGAACACATTCACAGTAACTGTAAATTTACAAAAGAAACTGTTTAGTAAGTCTAACATGTGGGCTTCCTCAGGAACAGTTCCTATTCAAACTTTTTTCTTATTTTTTAGCATGCTTTGTCATTTTTGTCGAAAGTTGTAAATTTTAAATAACATGTGGCAACTCTAGATATCAGATTCCCCACACACCCAAAGTTTGTTTTTATTGCTGTTGTGGTTTGTTTAGTGATTTTCCTGAACTAAATCTGTAAAGTCTGTATTCTTTGCTGTATGTGGTTTTTGGAATCTCAGCTTGGTTAGCTTAAATGTCAGCTAATAATTGGACAGAGTTTCCTTAAATTAAGCTTTTTTTAAAATGTTTTTTTTTTTTATTTTTAAGAGAGACAGAGACAGAATGCGAGTGGGTTAGGGGCAGAGAGAGAGGGAGACACAGAATCCACAGTAGGCTCCAGGCTCCAAGCCGTTAGCACAGAGCCCAATGCAGGGATGGAACCCACAAACTGTGAGATCATGACCTGAGCTGAAGTTGGATGCTTAACCAACTGAGCCACCCAGGTGCCCCAGAAGTTTCCTTAAATTAAATTTAATTTCCTTAAATAAATCTCCCAGCCTTTGCCAAGAAACTCTCTGTGAGTGCTGGAGCATGACTTCAATGCTCAGGCAGGTAGTTTACAACTCTGTCTTAGCCTTTACTTTTTTCTTGCATTGAGCCTCAAATTTAGCTAGAGGTGAAAGCTAAATTCTCAGGTGTTTCCTGGGCATGTGTATAGCACTATGCATGCATTTGTCCTTCTGGACTCCCAGGAATATGTAGGGAGCTTCTCAAAGCCCTTTATGGACACTTCATTTCCCAGGTGTTCTTTTTAAGTTTTTGGTCAGCTTGTTTGCAACCAACAGTGATCACTACTTCAGGCAGTTGTGATGTTTAAAAAATTGTCAATGATTGTTTTAACAAACATTCCCAGTGAGCTCTGAGTCAGGTAAAATAAAATTAAGCATTTTCAGTAGGATTTTCCAGGGAACTGTGAGACAGGTAAAATAATAGTTATCTAAAAAAAGGCTGTGGAGAGAATCCAATCCTTTCCTTCCCCCTCCACAGGTTACCAAGCCACTGGCATTCACTGTGGTTGCAGTGGTTTTCTAGACTTCCATGGGGCTAGGAAAAAAGTATGGGACAAGAGCAAGTTAAAATGCCAAAAAACTTACTGTTGTTACCAAGATTCAGCTATTTTTCCTGATAAAACACTCTTCAATTGTTACAAGCCTTTGGTTAATCTCCTGAGTTCTAAAGAAAAAAAATTTTGGTTTTGACGATTTTTGTCAGTGTTGTTTTTAAAAATAAAATTTTTTAAAGTGGGCTTTACACCCAACATGGGGCTTGAACTCACTACCCCAAGATCTAGTCATATGCTCTTCTGACTGAGCCAACCAGGTGCCCCGGGGTTCTTTTCGATTTAATAGAGAAGAGGATTTTTGGAGATCCTTATTCCACCATTCTGGCTGATGTCATTCCATTAAATCTTTAGATAATTATTTGTTTTACAGATAGTTGTCTACATATCTGAACCCCTCTCCTACTTCACACACTTCTAAATGTAAATTATAATTTAGCAGTGAGGCTCAGATGCCAACTTGTGGACCAAGTGACACAAAACATTTTTTAAAACCTATCACATAAATCTAAGTCTTTTATAGTACTGTGTATGTAAGAAAGTATGTGAGAGTAATAGTTGTTGTTGTTGTTGTTGTTGTTTTTTCACTATATGTCACATAGTTACTGTCTCTCTCCTACATGTCAGGACTTCATAAGTCCTTCACTGCATAAATACCCTGTAGTGTCCACTGGAGGGATAATGGCTGGCTCTCACTCTGCATCTGGCAGAACGAGGCTCTACTGCTACAAAAGCTCAGGTGATGACATGAACTCAGTCCAAACTCCCAAGGTTCTGGTGGTCATCATTGCAACATTAATTGGGAATTTACATACTTAAGAAAGCAGAATCATTCGAATTGTTAAAGAGTTCTTTAGATGTCCCCCTAGGCTACTTGTATTCAAAAATCAAACTTTTATAACAAGTCACCTAGATTATAATACCTAAGTAGCATTATTTTTTACACTCCTTCACTTTAGAGATGAGGAAATTGAGACATTTCCATTAAAGACTTTCCTAACAGCACTCAGTAGGTTCACAGCAGGGTCAAGATTCTAATGAGGTCATTGATACTTCCAAAAGATATTCCAATTCACTCAATGAATAACAAAAGTTTAAGGGAATTCAGCAAATACCAGACACTTGGAACTGCAACTACACAGCTCACGGCTCAGACCAGCTGGTCAAGTGGGAGTCTCTAACTTCTCTTTCCTCCGCTCCTGTTTGTAAACTTTTCTCACCTACCCAATCATATGAAGACAAAACTGTTCATTTACCCAGAGCCCAACGATACCCATGGGGATGCTTTGGATTTGG
This sequence comes from Panthera uncia, assembly GCF_023721935.1. Classification (NCBI taxonomy): domain Eukaryota; kingdom Metazoa; phylum Chordata; class Mammalia; order Carnivora; family Felidae; genus Panthera; species Panthera uncia. The sequence continues at coordinate 62,292,929 of NW_026057584.1, read as the reverse complement.
TGGAGCCCATTTCAAAAAGTAACCTAAACTCTGATTTGGCACCCTTGCCTCTTACCGTGTGCCTGGAGGCCAGAGCAATCCCTGTGCCTGGAGAGGCGAGTTTAGCTCACCTGTGTTTTCCTTCGCCTGTCCAGAGCGCCTTCCGAACCGCACCAGCATCTCTGACGACGTGCCCTCGGCGCTATCTGGCTTTCCAAGCTACTCCGAGGATGGGAGTGTAGGAGTCCTGCTGGTCTAGTGTTAGCCAAACTGCGCGGTTGCTTAGCAACGCCGCCGGAAGTGACGGGGGCGCCACCGAGGAACGGTGAACGCACTGCAGTCCGCCTTGGGGCTAGCGAACCCCGGATGCGCCTGCGCAGGAAGTCGAGGCTCAGCGTGAGGGTGGGGTGCCCCTCGCGGACAGGCACAGGAACAAGGTCGGAGGGCAGAGTCCGCGGAAGCGGCTCGGAGGCCAGGACGGCTGCCGACGTCTGGGTTGGCGAGGAGCCCTGGGGACCCGGCCCGGCCGGGTGCTCCCAGCCTCATCCAACGCGATCCTCACAGGAGATGACCCCCAACGAGGTGCCTGCACCTACGTTCGGGGCGAGCCGGCAGGTGTGTGGGAGAGCGAGGCCTATGCTTGGTGTGTGCGGCCCACCGATCTCCTCGCGGGTGGAAGGTGGAGGGCAAAGGCCTCCCTTCCAGAAAAACCCAGAGATTAATTGACAGAAAATCTGTTTGTAAAGACTTTGGCTTCTAAGCCATGATCCGAGCTAGATGAAGCTTATATTTAAAAAAATTAAAAAAAAAAAAAAGGAATGTTAAAACTTGGATGTTGTGCCGGAACATTGATATTAGGATCTTTAAGATCCTTCAAATTGCTTAGTAAATACAGTATAGTAAATTGAATGCATTTGTGGGACCAGCCAGACCACTAAGGGCACAAAAATCTGTTAAGAGTGGATGCAGGCTTGTTTTCAGAAGATCCTTTTCTGACACATCGAGGTACAAATGATCTCATTATAAGCTAGTTGGCTAGGACACCTACACATTAGGCACCAAACTAGAGTCACTCAAAGTGAAAGGAGGTAAGATTTTTAATCATTAAGGTTCTAACACATAGTTGTACTGTTTTTCTTCAGGTTTTCTATCAGAGGTATCACCATAATGCTGGTAAGTATGAAAAGATTAATAAAATATTTGTTGACAGAAACTGGCTTTTGCACATACAGCGTTGGTGGCGTTGGTGGTTTTTTTGGAAGCATAGTTGTAAAAATGTCAAGAACTCGGAAGAGTCAGAGATTTTATCCTACTTGCGCGCTAACAACTTAGCCTGCGACAGTTTTGTAGAAGACATAGACCCCTAGAGCAAATGAATTACTTACAGCGGTGGCAGTAGCCAGAATATTAGCACTGTTGCCCCACTTGCCACAGGGTGATGCAAAGAGGCAGAAGTCGCCTGCACTTGGAGTGTGTTGCATTACAGGACTAGAACCCTGAGCTTAGGGAACCATAATGTTTATTATAGTGAACATTAAGCATGCCTTTCAAGGCTGTTCAGTATATATACATTTTTGACAGCACAGCCCAGAGCATAGAGTGCTGAATGCCTTGCTTGTAAGGCATCTAGAAACAGTAGAGACCCATAGAGGATTGCCTCCCAACAAAAATTCTCTCGAATTTTAACTCAATAAGTTATAGAAAGTATTGAATCATATAAAATTTAGTGTCAGTAATTTGCCTGTTTGACATGATAGTCTGATATCATTTGACTTCCTACACCTGGTTCAACTAACTCATGGATATTTACAGCTAAGTCTATCTAGAGTTAGTTACTTATCTGCTGACCTCCACTCTTTTGTTGTTGTTGTTATGAAATTAAGGTATTATTTGCACTCTGATCTGAAACAGTTTAAATTATTCTGGGGAAAAAATTATTACAAAACCAGTGTAGAAAAAGAATGCACTGAAGTTGAGGCACCCATGATCTTACCATTGTACACATAGGCTTTTTTAACTTTTTTAAACAAAAATGGGACTATACTGTATACACTGTTTAGTGACTTGTTTAATTTGAACTGAACATCTTAGCTTTTACTGGCTAAATAAATACTCCATTATCTGGCTATCATATCTTATTTAAACAGTCCCCAATTCTCAGATATCTATGTAGTTTCCAGTTTTCATTATTGTTAAAGACACATAGGCTATTGTTAATCACTGGAAACATTGCAGATATACCAAATATATCCTGTTCATGCTTTTGGAGAGAATAATCAATAACTGCCTTTGGAATTTTAACAAATTGTATTCAAAATAGATTCATATTCTTTTTTTTTTTAATTTTTTAGTGTTTATTATTTTTGAGAGACAGACAGAACACAAGTGGGGAGGGGCGGAGAGAGAGGGAGACACAGAATCTGAAGCAGGCTCCAGGGCTCGAATCCACGAACCTTGAGATCATGACCTGAACGAAGTCAGATGCTTAACTGACTGAACCACCCAGGAGCCCCAAAATAGATTCACATTCTTAAAACTAAATTTTGGTGCACATCCTTAAGTTTTGGAGACATTTCTATTAAAGTATAGAACTAATCTTTGAAAGTTTATTGACAACAGAATGTGGTACTTGTCTATTATTTAACAAGTAAAAAGAAATGATGAAATCTGGAAATCTCAGCATAATCAGCCTAACAATTGTGTTTATATCCACTGGATAAAAATCTATATTCACATAACATTTCCTGTTTTATATTTAAGGTTTTTGTTTAATCAAAATTTTGTTTCTCCTATTTCTAATAGGTGACTTTCTGGTATAAGAGAAAACAGCATAGTTAGAAAACATAAATTTAGGGGCGCCTGGGTGGCTCAGTCGGTTAAGCGTCCGACTTCAGCTCAGGTCATGATCTCGCGGTTCGTGAGTTCGAGCCCCGCATCAGGCTCTGTGCTGATGGCTCAGAGCCTGGAGCCTGTTTCAGGTTCTGTGTCTTCCTCTCTCTGTGACCCTCCCCCGTTCATGCTCTGTCTCTCTCTGTCTCAAAAATAAATAAAAACGTTAAAAAAAAAAATTTAAAAAAAAGAAAACATAAATTTAAAAATACCTTAAATACTTTTATTAATTTTAGGAGTTAAGAAGTCTCTGTTTTTTGCTCCAAACCAGAAGACTTTGTTCCCTGCATATAGAGTAGGGGTACTGTTGGTTAGAAACTGGCTGGTGTTTAAAACTGAAGATTGTCATGACTATTTAACCTAAGCTCTATTCTGAACTAAAATTAATTGTCTTGGAAATACTAAGTCAAGTAAGTATTTTTAATAAAAGTTTATGTTGAGTGGTGACAAGAAACTAATAGAGGGGCTCCTGGATGGCTCAGTCAGTTAAGTGTCTGACTTTAGCTCAGGTCATGATCTCACAGTTCGTGGGTTCAAGCCCTGTGTCAGGCCCTGCACTGACAGTGCAAAGCCTGCTTAGGATTCTGTCTCTCCCTCTCTCTGCCCCTCTCTGATTTGTGCTTTCTCTTTCTCTCAGAATAAATAAATAAACTTAAAAAAAAAAAAACTAATAGAAAAAGATCTGAAATTAAGAAAAGTACACCTTCAGGTAGAAATTAATAGTCAACAGCAGAACTATCTTAACTTCAAGTTTATGATATATCTTATTACTTTGAGGTTAATAGTTCAGGAATTTAGGTTACTTGTGGCTGATTAAATCTAGGGTTGAGACAGTTTTCAACCAATGAGTTACATTTGAATATTTTTAAAAATTATAAACTCAGAATGCTTGAAAAGCATGTTTAATTTAAAGTGTGCCTGGAGTGTGGTACTAATGTGTTTGTCCACTCTGCCTTATTGCTGTTTATTATGTTGTTTCTGTGAGAGAGTGAATTCTGCACTTAAATCCCTGGCAGCCAATCAGAGATACCTGGATTAGATATTTAGAGATACAAGGATCCAGAGTATCAGAATATTATATACTGTCTAAATTTAAACACAACAGGAGATACCCTTCTAGGTTAGTTGTTCTCCAGATATCCTAAATTGAGAGACAGAATACTTACTCCTGTTTGAGCCAACAAGCTCTATTCTCAATTTTACCTACTAGATATCTATTGTTATAAGCCAGAGAATATATGTGGTTAAATGCCATGTTTTCCATTAAAAAAGATTTTTTTTTAAGTTTTTATTTATTTTGAGAGAGAGAGCAAGCAGGGTAGGGGCAGAGAGGAAAGGGAGAGAGACAATCCCAAGCAGGCTCCACACTGCCAGCACAGAGCCTGATGGCGGGGCTCAAACTCACCAACCATAAGATCATGACCTGAGCCTAAATCAAGAATTGGGCACTTAACTGACCGAGCCACTCAGGTGCCCGCATGTTTTCCGTTTTTAATTTATCTCTTCTTTTTCTTATTGCTGGGGTTTTTCACTTTTCTTTTTAGGATTTCTTTTTTTTTTTTTTTTTAATTTTTTAAACTTTTACTTATTTTTGAGACAGAGAGACAGAACAGGGGAGGGTCAGAGAGAGAGGGAGACACAGAATCTGAAGCAGGCTCCAGGCTCCGAGCTGTCAGCACAGAGCCCGACACGGGGCTCGAACTCACAAACCTTGAGATCGTGACCTGAGCCGAAGTCAGACGCTTAACCGACTGAGCCACCCAGGTGCCCCTCTTTTTAGGATTTCTTGTTAAAACCTCAGAATGGTCACAGATGTGGTATTAGGGTTAGTGTGTACTTTGAGACTAATGAATGTTTTCATGTAATTAAGCATCTTTTTGTCAAAATGATCTATGTAGTATTTATTTTTAAACTGATTGATAAGAGGGGTCCCTGGCTGGCTCCATCAGAGGAGCATGTGACTCTTGATTTTGGGGTCATGAGGTTGAGCCCCATGTTGGATGTAGAGATTACAAAAAAATAATCTGAAAAATTAAATTTGAAAAATTAAAAAACAGTGGGGCCTGGGTGGCTCAGTCGGTTAAGTGTCTGACTTTTGCTCAGGTCATGATCTTACAGTCAGTGATTTCGAGTCCCCCACTCACACTCTGTCTCTTTCTCTCTCAAAAATTAATGAACATTAAAAAAATTTTTTTTAAAAAGAATTTTTTTAATGTTTATTAATTTTTGAGAGAGAGAGAGAGAGAGAGAGACAGAGTGTAAGCAGGAGAGGGGCAGAGAGAGACAGGCAGAGAGAGAGGGAGACACCAAATCTGAAGCAGGCTCCAGGCTCTGAGCTGTCAGCACAGAGCCCCCTGTGGGGCTCGAACTCATGACCTGTGAGATCATGACCCAAGCCAAAGTCACCCAACCGACTGAGCCACCCATGTGCCGCAACATTAAAAAAATTCTTTAAAAAATATTTAAAATTTGTAAAAATAAACTGATTATTTTTACATTAGAGTATGGTACTTTGAGCATGAACTAGAGTGTCAAGCAGACCTGAGTCCAAATTCTAGCTCTTCCACTTAACTAATACTTAACCAACTTAACTAACACTTAAGCTTCAGTTTATATGTCTCTAAGATGAGGTTAATTTCTACTTAATAGGGTGATGAAATTAAGTGAGAGGATGAAAATTGTGAAGTTCTTAGTCCAGGGCCTGGTGTATTGTGGTATCTTTAAAAATATTAGTTACACTGAAAAATTTGTTGTTGTTGTTTACACTAATTGTAGCTTCTCTTGGGTATTCTTTATAACTGTCTTTTTTACATAATTTTTATACATACTGTCTGTTGACCAGTTTAGTTTTTCCTTTTCTCTTGAGATTTATAATTAATGACCTTCAGTGTCATTTAATGAAAACAGGGAATTAAGTAATTGTCATATCATAAGCAATGTGATTTTTCACATATACCCAGATTATTTGGTACTCTGGAACTAAACTATCTAAAGACAATATAAATAAATGTGAAAATTGTTAACAAAAGTTACTTCTAGTCTGGAAGAATGGAATTGACTCCCAAGTTTAAGTAATTTGTTTATAATTTAAGTACAGCATCAAGCAACCATTTAGTTATAACACTGGCATTGATGACTTCAAGCTAAATATGGTTTTTAGGAAAATTATTCACATTTTTGCAAGATTTCATAGTAAGTTAAATTTGGTCAGAACTTTTGTCAGTATACAGAGAATTTATATTATACATGACGTGTTAACATGAGGATTACTGTAAATATTTCAAACTAATTTGTGATTGATAATTTAAAGACAATAAGAGTGATTAGCCTGCTTATTTTCTGTCTTAAAATTTTTCTAAATTAGACTGTAAGAGAGTAATTATTTCATTATTCCTCTCATTGGCTTACTCTGTAGTTTAATTCTGAGTGCTCAAAGAAGCATCCCCACAGAAACACAATAATACTGTGAGTATCCTTTTAGATAATCTGTTTCCATTTACCTAAAATACATATGAACTTTACTTCTTAGGGAAAAGTGCTTAAATGATGGTCTTAAAATGCGTAATCATTTTAACTTGTTTGTTAGAACCTGTGTTTTAGCAGATTAACAGTAATGTTTGTTAATAGCTAAATATGTAAATAGTATGTTTAGGAAATAATATTTCTTCTTTTTCAGGATAACCCAAATTTGCTTTTGGAACCATGAAAATTTTGCTCGTTTTTGACTTTGACAATACAATCATAGATGATAATAGTGACACCTGGATTGTACAGTGTGCTCCAGAGAAAAAGCTTCCTATTGAACTACAAGATTCTTATGAAAAAGGATTTTGGACAGAATTTATGGGCAGAGTCTTTAAGTATTTGGGAGATGAAGGTGTAAGAGAAGATGAAATGAAAAGAGCAGTGACATCAATGCCGTTCACTCTGGGGATGGTGGAACTTTTGAACTTTATAAGGAAGAACAAGGATAAATTTGACTGCATCATTATTTCAGATTCAAATTCAGTCTTCATAGATTGGGTTTTAGAAGCTACCAGTTTTCATGATGTATTTGATAAAGTGTTTACAAATCCAGCAGCTTTTGATAGCAATGGTCATCTCACTGTGGAAAATTACCATGCTCATTCTTGCAGTAGGTGCCCAAAAAATCTTTGCAAAAACGTAGTTTTGGTAGAATTTATAGATAAACAGTCACAGCAGGGAGTGAATTATACACGAATTGTTTATATAGGTGATGGTGGAAATGATGTCTGTCCAGTAACTTTTTTAAAGAAGAGTGATGTTGCCATGCCACGGAAAGGATATACTTTACAGAAAACTCTTTCCAGGATGTCTCAAAATCTTGAACCCATGGAATCTTCTGTTGTAGTTTGGTCTTCAGGTGTTGAAATAATTTCTCACTTACAATTTCTAATAAAGGAGTAATATGCCAACAACTGAAATGTGTATCAGTTAAGGTTGGGTACAGGAGCATAAAACTAAAACCTCAAATACCAGTGGCTTTAAAAGATTGTTTTTCCCTCTCACTTAAAAAAATTTCAGAGGTAAGTATCACAAGGCTGCTGTGGTGCTCTACCAACCTCAGCATTTGGCTCCTATCTCATGTTTCAAGATTGCTGTTCGAGCTCTGTCCCTTGCGTCAACACTGTAGCCAGCAAGAAGGAGGGCAGTGAGTGAGAAGTTTGTACCCTTACTTTTCTTTGGCCGGAACTTAGTCACAGTGCTCCAGCCTAACTGCGAGAAAGGATGACAAATGTAACTTTTATTCCGGATGACCATGTGCCTGGGGAAAATTGGGGAAAAGAGAAGTACAGAATTGAGGTAGGTGTAATTGGTGTCTCTACTACTGATGGTTGATAGGTAGATTGTATTTTTAAATTTATTTCCAGAGGGAGTAGTCATATATTTTACTTTATTAGATACTTACTTCAAAAGCATGTCCAGTAGTTACAGAACTTAAAAATAAGCCTGATACTTTATTCCTATAAGAATAAAAGGCTCCTGGGGCCCCTGGGTGGCTCAGTCAGTTGAGCGTCCGACTTCAGCTCAGGCCACGATCTCACGGTTTGTGAGTTCGAGCCCTGCATTAGGCTCTGTGCTGACAGCTCAGAGCCTGGAGCCTGCTTCGGACTCTGTGTCTTCCTCTGTCCCTCTCCCCGCATGCTCTGTCTCTTTCTTTCAAAACTAAATAAATGTTAAAAAAAATAATAAAAGGCTCCCAAATGTATATAATGTCTTACTCCCAATTCAGTATTTTAAAGATAGGGAGGGGCGCCTGGGTGGCGCAGTTGGTTAAGCCTCCGACTTCAGCCAGGTCACGATCTCGCGGTCCGTGAGTTCGAGCCCCGCGTCAGGCTCTGGGCTGATGGCTCGGAGCCTGGAGCCTGTTTCCGATTCTGTGTCTCCCTCTCTCTCTCTCTGCCCCTCCCCCGTTCATGCTCTGTCTCTCTCTGTCCCAAAAATAAATAAAAAACGTTGAAAAAAAAATTTAAAATAAATAAATAAATAAATAAAGATAGGGATGCAGTATCTGTTGCCCAAGTTTTCATCAATCTCAGATTTTCTTTTGAAATGAAATAAATTGGGGCGCCTGGGTGGCTTGGTCGGTTAAGCGTCCGACTTCGGCTCAGGTCATGATCTCACGGTCTGTGAGTTTGAGCCCCGAGTCGGGCTATGTGCTGACAGCTCAGAGCCTGGAGCCTGTTTTAGATTCTGTGTATCCCTCTCTCTCTGCCCCTCCCCTGTTCACGCTCTGTCTCTCTCTGTCTCAAAAATAAATAAACGTTAAAAAAATTAAAAAAAAAATGAAATAAATTAACGTTCTTCATATATTTTAAATTTATATCAGCATCACAGACTATAACTCCAGTATGCTGGTTTGGTCACTATGTTATTTCTATTTAGCAATTCAGTCTTTGTAGAGAGAGGCATGGGTAGTAGGCAGAGAGAAAGAGAGAGAGAGAGAGAGAGAGAATCCCAAGCAGCCTCCACTGTCAGCGCAGAACCTGATGCTGGGCTTGATCTCAAGACTATGAGATCATGACCTGAGCTGAAATCAAGAGTCAGACGCTTAACTGACTGAGCCACCCAGACACCCTGTCATTTTTATTTTTTAATTGAAGTTAACTTGATAGTGTGTTGCATTAGTTTCAAGTGTACAACATAGTGGACAAGTTTATATGTCACATATTTATAAATCAGGCTGTGCTCACCACAAGTGTAACTCCCAACTGTCCCCATGCAAGGCTTTTACAATACTGTTGACTATATTCCCTATACTGAGTATAGGGAATATATATATATTCCCTTGTGACTCATCCTTGTGACTTACTCATTCCGTAACTAGAAGCCTGTATCTCCCACTCCTCTTCATCCATTTTCCCTTCCCCACCATGCCCCCGTGGCAACCATGAGTTTGTTCTCTATATTTATGGGATATTAAAGGGTCTGTTTCTGCTTTGTTTTATTTTTCAAATTCCACATGTAAGTGAAATCATATGGTATATGTCTTTCTTTATCTGACTTATTTCACTTAGCATAATACCCTCTAGGTCCATCCATGTTGTTGCAAATGGTAAGCTCTCATTCTCTTTTTTATGGCTGAGTGATATTACAGTATGTGTACACATCACATCTTTTTTTTTTTAATGTTTATTATTTATTTTTGAGAGAGAAACAGAGTGCAAGCAGGGCAGAGGCAGAGAGAGAGGGAGGCACAGAATCCAAAGCAGGCTCCAGGCTCCGAGCTGTCAGCACAGAGCCCAACACGGGGCTTGAACCCATGAACCATGAGATCATGACCTGAGCCGAAGTCGGACACTTACCTGACTGAGCCACCCAGGTGCCCCAATGTCTTCTTTGTCCATTCATCTGTTGGTGGATACTTAGGTTGCTTCCGTATCTTGGCTATTATAAATAATGCTTCAATAAACATAGGGGTGCATATATCTTTTCAAATAATGTTATTGTTTTCTTTGGGTAAATACCCAGTAAGTGGAATGAATTACTGGATCATATAGTATTTATATTTTTCTTTTTAAAATAAACCTCCATACTGTTTTCCATGGTGGCTATACCAGTTTCTATTCCCACCAGCAGTGCATGTGTGTTCCTTTTTCCCCACATCCTCACCAACACTTATTATTTCATGTCTTTCTGTTACTAGCCATTCTGACAGGTGTAAGGTGGTATTTGCTTATAGTTTTGATTTGCATTTCCCTGATGATTAGTGATGTTCAGCATCTTTTCATGTGTCTCTTAGCCATCTGTAGTCTTCTTTGGAAAAATGTCTCTTCAGGTCCTCTACCCATTTTTTTTCTGCCCATTTTTTAAAAATTAGATTGTTTCTTTGGTGTTGAATCGTGTAAGTTATTTATATATGTTGGAAATTAACCCCTTATTAGATATATCATTTGCAAGTATCTTCTCCCATTCAGTAGGTTGCCTTTTTGTTTTGTTGATGGTTCTCTTTGCTGTGCAAAAGCTTTTTATTTCTGTGTAGTCCTAGTAGTTTATTTTAGCTTTTGTTTCCTTTGCCTGAGGAGATATATCCAGAAAAATGTTGTGAAGGCCTATGTCAAAGCAATTCCTGCCTGAGCTTTCTTCTAGGAGTTTTATGGTTTCAAGTCTCACATTTAGGTCTTTAATCCATTTTGAATTTTTTTTGTGTGTGTATGGTATAAAAAAGTGGTCTGGTGTATTATTTTGCATGTAGCTGCCCAATTTTCCTAGCACCATTTATTAAAGAGACTATGGTGTTTTCTCCATTGTATAATTTTTGCTCTTTTATTGAAGATTAATTGGGGACATAATTCTATGTTTATTTCTGGACTCTATTCTGTTCCACTGATCTATATGTCTGTTTTTGTACCAGTACCATTTGATTAGTATAGTTTTGTGGTAGATCTTGAAATCTGGGATTGTGATACTTCCAGCTTTGTTCTTTCTCAAGATTAGCAATGCAGACTTGAGTGATACAGTATATAATAGTATGAATACTCAGCATTTATGAGACTGTTTCATATGAGGATATTAGCAAAACATCAGCTGCACTGAAAGTTTTGTAATTCTATGCTGATTTCTAGGCTCACATGTTTTAGGCATAAATTTCCATTATGTAATAATAGCAAAATTGTCTTTTCATTATGGAGGGCACCAGAAATAGAGATTTTTCAATATAATTTAATGGGAAAAATTGGTACCATCTATTTTTTTCTAGGTTGAAAAAGTAAATCTTTGCTTTGCTTTAAATTAATAAGTTAGATTATGTCTAAGCACATTTACTTGTAAGTAATTGAGTAAAGAAATGAAATGAGATTATCTAGGATATTTAGAGCTCCCAGGGGCTTGGCAGAAGCAAATCTAAATTCCCTCAAAAGGAAATTAATATCCTAAATATGGTACATAGACTCTAAGGTGGCCTCCCATGATCCCTGTATCCCAGTAGTCCGTGTGTGTGTGTGTGTGTGTGTGTGTGTGTGTGTGTGTCTTTGTCTGTGGAGGAGGTGATCTATGATTTGCTTCTAATCAGTGGAATACCACAAAAATGATGCAATGTGCGTGATAATGTGGCATGATGGTATTATATCAGATTGTGATGCCCATCTTGTTAAGAAATTCTCCCCTTTGATTTTAAAGAAGCAAGCTGCCATGTTGTGAACAGGACATCAGAGAGGGCCACCTGGCAAGCAATTGAAGGTGGCCTCTAGCCAAGAGCAAGAAGTAAGCCCCTGGTCCAGTAGTCTGCAGGGAACTGCATGATGCGATTATGTGAGCTTGGAAGTGGATCCTTTCCTAGTGGAACCTCAGCTGAGATCACAGCTCAGGGTGACACCTTGATTTGGTTTTGTGAGACCCTGGAACAGAGCATTTTGTGAAGCTGTTTGGACTCATGACCCATAGATCGTATGAGATAATAAATATATTTTATTTAAGATGTTAAATTTGTGGTAATACTGTTGTGCGGTCATAGAAAATTAACGCAGTAGGCCTCAAAATAAATCTGTAAATAGTTTTGCAAGTACCTTGTGGGGTATACAATGAAAAGTAGCCATACCAAAAGTCAAGAACGAACACCAGCAGAAGCTTCCATTTAAACAGATCTGCAGGACCTCTAGATGTTAGCATGTTCACACACAAACTATAGAGTGTTTTGGCAAAGAATTAAAAATTACACAATATGGAAATACTAGAACTGAAAATTACTATGACTGAAGTTAGAGTCTTGGTGGATGAATTGACAACAGAACAGGCATATCTGAAGAGAGAATTAGTGAGCAAGCACAAGTTAGAAGAAAATATCCAGAATGGTGCAGAGAGAGACAAAACAATGAAAATACAAAAGAGAAGTTAAGAGATATGGAAGATAAATAAGGTCTAACCTAGGAAATTGGTGTCCTAGAAAGAGAGGAGAAAGAAAATGAAATATGCAGTATTTTAAGAGATAATGATGGAGAACTTAAAAAAATTTTTGAAAAGATAATGATGGAGAACTTTACAAATTTGATAACCAACATCAAATTAAATTAAAAAGTATTTATGAACGCCAAACAGGATAAATAAAAGGAAAAACCACATGGAATCACATTGTAAAACTACTGACAATCAAAGATGGAAAAAGCATAAAATGATCAGAGAAAAAAATTGACATTGAAAGGAGCAACAATCAAACTAATAGCTGGCATTATTTCTTTCTTAAATGTTTGATACAACTCAAAATCGAAGCCATCCAGGCCTGGAGTTTTCTTTGTTGGCAGTTTTTTGACTACTAATCCAGTTTCTTTAATAGATAGAGGACTATTCAGCTTATATAGTTTTTCTTGAGTAAACTTTGGTAGTTTGTTGACTATATCTATTGCTTCATAGCAAATTACCTCAAAATTTAACAGCTTAAAAATAAGCATTATCTCAGTTTCTCTGGGTCAGGAATTCAGGAGCACTCAACTGGGTTGTTGAGTATCTTTAATGGGTCAAGATGTTGGCTAAGGGTGTAGTCAGGGAAGTTGGACTAAGGCTGTAGGATCTGCTTGCAAGGTGGCTTTTGGCAGGAGGCTGCAGTTCCTCGTTGCTTGTTATCAGGAAGTCTCAATTTATTACTGGTTGCTGGCAAGAGGCCTCAATTTCCAACCACTTGGGCCTTTCCAAAGAGCTGCTTGAGTGTCCTAAAGACATGGTTTCCTGCCAAGTGAGTGACCCAAGAGAGAGGGCAGAGAGGAAACCACAATGCCTTTTTTGACCTAGTCTGAAAAATCAAACACCATCACTTCTACCTTATTCTATGTATTAAAACAAAACACTAAGTGAAGCGCACACTCAAAGGGAGGGGGATCAGACTCCACCTTTGAAGGGGGAGTTAAAGAATGTTCGATATACTTTAAAACCACCATAATGTCTCTCAATGACTTTGTCCATTTCATGTAAGTTGTGAAATTTAGGGACATACAGTATTTCATAATATTCCGTTATTGGCCCTTTAGAACACATGTGTATCTACTGTCTAGATTTTACCATTAACCTTTTACTCAGCTTGTTTTATCACATATCCATCCCTCTATCTAGCCATCTTTTTTTTTATTTTGCCTTTTTAACATAAACACTGTTCTTCCCCCTTTGATTTTTTGTTCCCCATTGTATCAAACCTGTGCTATCTGGATCTGATTGGAACTCAAACTATACTCACTAGATGCCAGTGGCATCTCTCCCAACAACTTGTGATACCCAAAATGTCTCTAAACATTGCCAAATATCTCCTGAGGAATTAAATAATTCTTGTTAGAGAACTACTTAGTTTATGCTTAAAAGGCAGTATCTTTTATTTGTGGAGCAAGTGAGGTTATAGCAATTTTACATACTAAATATTGTTACTCTTTTATTTATTTTTGTAATTTTTTAAAATTTTTATTTGTTTTGAGAGAGCGTAGGGGAGGTGCAGAGAGAGAGAGAGAGAGAGAGAGAGAGAGAGGGAAGGGAGACAGAGAATCTGAAGCAGGCTCTGAGCTGTCAGCCTAGAACCTGACACAGGGCTTGAACTGTGAGATCATGACCTGAGCTGAAGTTGGACACTTAACCAACTAAGCCATCCAGGCTCCCCAGAAACAAAATATTAATATAGGTATTTCCTAACACAGAAATTCTTAGAAACGCCCAATGTTTATGGAAAATGTTACTTGGTAAAAAAAATTAGTTTGTCTTATGTATTTAAATAAGACTTCATTTGTGTATCTAAAAAACTAGTAAATAATATTTATAATTAAACTAAATATTATTTACCTCATAAGATTTTTATAATCAGTGCAAAATGGAAAACTTGCTCATTCACATATTTTTCTACCACTCTAGTCATTTTCCGGATTGTGTTACATACCAAAACCACAATGCATTTCACAACCTGGTCCAAACAATATTTTATTATCCTCAGTTCAATATGAAAGATATTCTTTCAGATATCCATGAACAACTTAGCCCTCTCACACTTAAATCCAGAAAATGCTATTACACAATTTTGGAGGCTAAAACTACTTCATTCAACAAAAATTATTTTGGCACTTACTGTGTGCAAACAAAAACCTGTGGAAGTATAGGTTAAATTTCTTACAAAATAAGATACCCTTCCACAAATTTACAATTTGATTGAAAAGGTGGGACATATACATATATAATTCATAATACCAAAGTATGATTCATAAAGCAACTTAATAGTCAGCATAAACTAAAAGTACTTAGGTCAAGGAAGGACTAACTGACCATGTATCACTTTGTTTTGCACTCATTGGCTAATTCTGATGTAAGAAAAGCTTTATGAAAGAGGTACCATGGTCCACACCTTAAAAAATGGAAAGGAGGTGCGCCTGGCTGGCTCAATCTGTAGAGCATGAGACTCTTGATCTTCAGGGTCATGAGTTCGAGCCCCACGTTGGGCATAGAGATTACTTTTTAAAAATCAAACGAGGGCACCCGGGTGGCTCAGTCAGTTAAGCGTCCAACTTCGGCTCAGCTTATGATCTGGTTTGTGAGTTTGAGCCCCACATCTGGCTCTGCGCTGACAGCTCAGAGCCTGGATCCTGCTTCAAATTCTGTGTCTCCTCTCTCCCTCTCTCTCTCTCTCTCTCTCTCTCTCTCTCTCTCTCTCTCTGCCTTTCCCCCGCTCATGCTCTCTCTCTCTCTCAAAAATAAGTAAACATTAAAAAAAATTTAAAAAGTGAAACCTTTCAGACCATGCTGCAGGAGGACAGTGTCTACAGAATAAGTCATTTATGGAATTTCCTAAAGAACTATGGGCCCTTGAGCAAGTTTTTAAACAAAATTCTGGAAGTCTTCCCTTTAATCCATTCATGTTTTCATTTCTGCAACAAATATTTATTGAGCACGTGTTACATGCAGACATTGTTCTAGGATTACAGAAACGAACTGGAGATATAACTATGAACAAAACAGGCAAAAATCAGTGCTTTTCTGGAGCTTATATACTAGTGGAAGAAATCACACAATAATCTGATAAATAAGCAAATAAATATAATAATATATAGTATACGGTAATAGGTACTATGGATTAAAATAAAGCAGATAAGGGGAATAAGGAATAGCGCGTGGAACAGGGAGACAATTTTATTTTTTTTTTAATTTTTTTTTCAACATTTTTTATTTATTTTTGGGACAGAGACAGATAGAGCATGAACGGGGGAGGGGCAGAGAGAGGGAGACACAGAATCGGAAACAGGCTCCAGGCTCTGAGCCATCAGCCCAGAGCCCGACGCGGGGCTCGAACTCACGGACCGCGAGATCGTGACCTGGCTGAAGTCGGACGCTTAACCGACTGCGCCACCCAGGCGCCCGGGAGACAATTTTAAACAGGTTGGTAGAAGAAGGCCTCACTGGGAAGTTGATATTTGAGTAAAAACCTGATGGAAGTGAGCAAGCAGGTCACATGGTGGTAACTGGGAAAATCAGTTGTAGGCAAAAGAAATAGTTACTCGTGAGGCCCTGAAGCAATGCTGTTCCTAGTGAAGGCAGAAGGCACAGCTGGGCATGGGGGTCCAGGAGGCCGGTATAAGTAATTAGGCTTTTACTAAATGAGACAGAGAGTCTTTGGAGAGCGTTAATCTCTGATTTACGTAAGAGTATCAGTCTGTCTTGGTTTACTTGAGCCAATACTCTTACTTTTTTTTTTTTTTTTTTTTTTTTTTTTGGTTATAAGAATTGGGTTTCTGTTGCTTGTAATTGAAAATTTTTCTAGTTTATTTTTCTGTCTTGTCTTAATTGTATCTGGCATTTAGCTTTAACTGTGGCACCCAAAAACATATTCCCAGTAAGCTGCTATCTTGTAAGTGACCCTCTCCCACACAGTAGTAGACTAGTTCCTGTTTTGAAGCGAGACCAGTGGTCTTTCATAAGTTTTTTGCACAAGTACCCCCCAAACAACTGAAAACTTCCACATTTTCAGATTGATATTCTGATTTCAGATTGAAAAGTTTTCATCATAAGCTTAAATATTTGCCAAGGTTGTCATTTCTAACATATTGTAAAGAATGACTTTTTTTTTAATTTTTTTTTAAATTTTTTATTTTTGAGACAGGGAGAGACAGAGCATGAACAGGGGAGGGTCAGAGAGAGGGAGACACAGAATCTGAAACAGGCTCCAGGCTCTGAGCTGTCAGCACAGAGCCCGCCGCGGGGCTCGAACTCACGGACCGCGAGATCATGACCTGAGCCGAAGTCAGACGCTTAACCGACTGAGCCACCCAGGCACCCCAAGAATGACTTTTAAAAAAAAAAAGATTTTATTTTGATGTAATCTCTACAACCAACATGGGGCTCAGATCCACAACCCCGAGATCAAGTCACATGCTGTACCTACTAAGCCAGCCAGGCTCCCCAAGAATGACTTTTTAATAGGTGGTTACATAACTTTTAAATCTATTTAATAAAAACTGCCTATACTAATTTGAAATTTACCATCATTCATTTAAAAATACATAAACAGAGGCCCCTGGGAGGCTCAAGTCGATTAAGAGTCTGACTTCAGCTCAGGTCATGATCTCATGGTTCATTGGTTTGAGTCCCACATTGGGCTCTGTGCTGATAGCTCAGAGCCTGGAGCCTGCCTCGGATTCTGTGTCTCCCTCTCTCTCTGCCCCTCCCCAACTCACGCTCTGTCTCTGTCTCTCAAAAATAAATAAACATTAAAACATTTTTTTAATTTAAAAATACATAAATAAGTTCTTTAACAGTGAAAATTTGTTTTCTTTTTCTTTTTAAATCTGAGTATAGTTGACACACAATGTTGCGTTAGTTTCAGGTGTACAACATAGTGATTGGACAGGTTTATACAAATGTATACATTATGCTATGCTCACCACAAATGTAGCTACCATCTGTCACCACACAACCCTATTACAATACCATTGACTGTATTCCCTGTACCTTTTATTCAACAGTGGGAAATTTTTAATCTCATTCTTTTTTTCTTCTTGAGGCCATATTTCTGTTCCACTTTCCCCAGAAAAATATTGTCCTACTGAAAATAAAGGCAGTCCTCATTTTACACAGTGGTGCAGGACCTAACAATGTGCCAGATTACCGGGCAAAGTAATATTAATAATTAGTGGGAAAAATTTTAATTGTGACCTTAAAATATTCTTTTGTAAGAACATTAAAAACTGTCTTACTGTCAGTTACAAATATATAGGAAAATGAAAAACATAGTAAGATCAGTATTTACTTAGTACAGTGCAATTAGAAATATTGAGAATTAAAGTATTTCTTTGTAGAAAATATTATCTTGAGTAGTTTCAACAGTTCTTGCTTTCTTTTGTCATATAACTTAGAATACAGAGAGACCATCTTTCTATGCCCTAGTGAATTGTCATACTTTTTTCTAAGTTTGGATCAGTTTCCAACATTTTATCCTTTGCCTTGTCAGCATTATGAAGAATCTCCACGAGTTCCTGTAATATGAAGTTTTTTGCCAACATCACTTCTTCTGGGACATCCTCATTCCTTTTGTCAACAACCGCTTTCCTCACTTAACTCCCTAAGTTTGCCTGCAGCAATTTCCACTGACTGTATATCTAGACTCTCTCGGATGGTGGCAGTGTTAACATACCCTTGGTCAGCTGTTTCTTCTAGTACTTCATTATGTTCTATTCAAATTTCACGTGTGGCATTATCCTTTTCAACTATTTGCTGAGTTTTCATTTTTATTAGCCAATGTCCTCTTTCAGTGATCTATTTTTGTAAAATAATACATTTGTCACTGGCAGATAACGAGGTAAAACAACCACAGGCTTTGCCGTCTGTGTGTCTTTGCTGCTTGAACTGAATAACAGATGCACAGTGACCAATCACCAACGACTTTGAAAGAAGAAATATGATTGGTCACTGATAATGATGCTCATCTGTTATTCATGTAGTGATTTGTAGATTGAGGAGCTGGGGGCAAAATTTGTATTTTGTGCAGTTACAGTTAATATACCATAGTGATTGAAATTTGAACCCTGTTTAGGGGATTGGTGTTATTTAAGCATGATAAGTGAAATTCCTGCATGTTGGGTCCATTCAAATAAAGAATTATCTGTATATTTTTATACTTGAAAAAAATTTTTTATTAATCACCTCTTAAATTTGCAACAAAAACGTACATAAATTAAAATTTAAACTATTTTATGTCCTGGATTCTTAAGTAGAAAAAAAATTATGGGCTGTTTAACATTACAATTATTATAATTGATCAAACAACATAAATGTGTTTAAATTAAAAGTAAAAATTTCAAAAATTATTTCAGTCTGATGAATTGGGCTATTTTCTTTTCATTAGACCATATACCATTGGCTAAGTATTGCTTACTGTTGGAATGAGACAGAGTTTAGAATCAATGACATTCTTGTTTTTCATTTCTACAGATAAAATCCCTGAGAAAATGTGTTCACACAGACAAACAGATGGAAATGAGAGGAATTTTATTATAGCAGTGCCACTCATTTTGTGGATTCTTTCCAAGTTATTTGTCAAAAATGCTCTTTGACATTTGCTAAAAACAAGGAATTTGAAAACTTCTGACTTGCAAAAGTAGTTGTTACCCAGTCATTAGAATGTTCACTCTCTTATTTTCCAGGAGGCATACCAAAAAGGCTTTGCCAGATTTATCAGCTTCTGGGCAGCCAGTTACACACCTGTGTTGATTGTGTAGGTACAACTCCTAAGGACACTGTTCACATTGCACTCTACTTGAGGGGAATGAGCTGGAATCGGTCAGTGCACAACTTTCACAGCTGTATGTGGTGGCCTTATAAATTATACCTACTATTTACTTAGCAACTTATTTAATCCAGTGTGTAAATGAAGTATGCAAAATTTCCTGTATATATCCATCATTTATACACATTGATAATGATATCACAATTAGCATATCAAACATTTAATGACATAGCAGTATTTAGTGGAAAGATGTACTAATATGGTAAAAACAAATAAAATAGTTATTTTTAGAAACCAAGAGTCTTTTAGAAAGTGAAGTGTGATGTCAAAAGGCATCCAACTCCATGCCAAGCTCAATATCTGCCAAGAGTCATTTATATCTCATCTCCATGGTGGCTCTTTATTTCCTTAAGACTTGAATTCACAGATGGCACATTTGTTTCCTCGAACAGTGTCATTAATTTATTTAATTTATGAATGCTAATTATATGTTTCTGAGTGCATCAGATCTATTAGCATTGCAGTGGTCTCTTTGATAAAGCATGTGGTAAAGAGGAACTGCTCTGGCAGTACCCTACAGGACCTGTTCTTCCCTTGGCAAGTTGAGGCAGTCTAACATATACTAAGATACACTGTGTTTGGCCTTTTTTAAAAATGAGATATAATTGACATGTAACTGACATACACTGTTAAGCAGTAATTCATAACCAATAAATATCAGGCAATGGAAGCAAGAGTTTAGTTGGCCTATACAGCAATCTGAATAACTGCACAAATGACAATACAGTGAATTCTATTATTCAAGAATCATTTATCACATGACATTATTATTCTGGAAGCCCCTACTCCTTGCCTGGGTGGCTCAGTCGGTTGGGTGTCAGACTTTGGCTCCTGTTCTGAACTTGCAATTCATGAGTTTGAGCCCCTTGCAGCTGTACTGACAGTTCAGAGCCTGGAGCCTGCTTCAGATGCTGTGTCTCCCTCACTCTGCCCCTTCCCCCCTCTCAAAAATAAATAAACATTAAAAAATGTAGAGGCCCCTACTCTTAGGTGGAGTCTGTAACATTTTCTATGCATCAAACTTGGCATCATAGCCACAAACTTCAGGACAAATATGGAAAGAATGCCCCCTCTTCAATCAGTCACAATAACACCAAGAATAACATCACTATCAGTTGTGAAGGACAAGCTGTCTATAATTACAATTTACTATAAAGTTCATAATTTTTTGAAGAAATGTTTACAATTACGAATTTCCAAATTAAGGTTTTGATGGAGAATTAAGTGTAAATACCCTTTCATTATAATAGCTTTCATATGTAACATTTTTATGCCACATCCTATGCACTCTCACATTTGTAATTTTATTTTATCCTTCCAATAATGTTATGTTGAGAAAATATTGGTATTTTCTGTCTTACATATCAGAAAACTAAGGATCAGAGAAATTTTGGTACTTCCTGAAGGCTATATGTTATAAAAGTGGCAGAGATGAAACTTGAGCCTGAAACAAAAATCTCATATACTTTTCCTCTCTACCAAACTGTTTACCTGAGGTTGAAATAGTGAACCTTTTGTTTTTCTTCCATTTTGGGCCCAACATCCATTCTTCTAACTTTGCAAAAGAATCACCTGATGCCCTTGTTAGAATACAGATTCCTAGGTCTCCACCCCAGAGACCTGGTGGTGTTTGTGGGATGCTGCATAACTATGATCCCACATAATTCAGTTGAGACTGACCTGCAGAATTAAACTAAAACCACCCAAACGAGAACAAGCAGATGCTACTTACTCAGATTTTGCTATAGCAACAGAGTAAGCCCCCATTACTTGCCTTTGGGAGAGGCTCAAAGGCAGGCAGAGGAGTGGGAAAGGTTTATAAAACTGAAAAAAAGGGGGAAGGTATGTTCAGACTGGAGGTTTCTGGCCTGGGAAAGCTAGAGGCAGGCTGCTAGAAGCAAGGGGTGTTTTATGTGATTGGTTTGGGGAGCAGTTGGCTTTCTCTGGTTGCTCCTGAGTTGGAAGTCCAGCAAAAAGAGGGAACTTGGCAGTCCTTGAGGATGTCCTAACTGTTCTGGTCCAGATGCAGAGGTTATGGTTTGGCTTCCTGAGCTTCTTATGTGGTTCAGAGTTGTGTTGTCATACATAGTTTGGCCATTGTCCACTTGTATATTCTGTCTCTCAGACCATACTTTGAGAAACACACTGGGCCTCTGATGTTCATTTCATCCTGGTCCCTTTCCTCCCTTACATGGCTAGACTGTCAGCTCCCTAAGAGCTCTAATTACCAGTGCCTAGCCCTATCAGACACTCAATAAAAACTTGCAAATGAATGGATGGATGCCGTCTGTGTAGCAAATGGACGTCTTTATATGACTGGACTTGCTGTCATCAGGAAGAAAGACTGGAGGCTGCTTCTTCAGCTACTCTGCTCTAAATATGTGAACTTGAATCCTTGACCCTGGCTGCTCTCAGTTTATCTTAAAGCTTCCAGGTTAGTCCGTAGTGTGCAAATCAGCCCCAGGGGCTCCCTCCTGAGTTGAGTGCTCCGCTGGGGGCGGGATGATGTTGGTGGGAAAGCGACACTTATTCTGGCATTCTGAAGGCAACCTCAGCCCCAGACCTTTAAGGTTTGCTGCACACTTTCCCCTCCATCTCTCCCTCTAGGGCCTGGCCTGTGAGAGCTACTGAAGGAGGGGGAAAGGGCATCCCTCTCTCAGCCTCCAGATGTGGACTGCAGAGTGTCTAGAGAAAAACGCTCGGGGGTGTGTGCTGTGAGGCTCAGACCTAAGGAAGGAGCAGAAAGCTAGTCGCGCAGGCGGTCTCCTCGGAGCTGACTTCCCACCTGCTGCAGGGGGGAACGGCCGGGAAGGGGCTGCAGCCGCGTGCCCGGCCGCCCCGCCCCTGCTCGCAGCGCGGCCCCGCCACCGGGGAGTTCCCGCGAGTGGCCCCGCGCCCAGGCCGCGCGGGGGGCTGTTGGGCTGGAGGCGGGGAGCAGCCAGGGCACCAAAATAGGAGCCGCTTGTGGGCTGGAGCTGCACTAGCAGGCACCCTCCGCCGCGCTTCTTCCAAAGATGGTCAGAGGGTCCGGAGGCGCCCCAGCCCCCGCTCGCCGCTAGCCCGTCGGCCCGCACCGTGCCCGGGAGCCGCCGCCGGAGGTAGGTGCGCTGCGGCGCCGCCGCCCGGGGCCAGCCCGAGGGGAGCGAGCGGGGCCGAGCGCGGGAGAGCGAGGCCGCGCCGCCTCCCGAGCCCGCCCGCGGCAGGGGCGCGGAGACAATGGCCGCGCGGGCGCCGGGCCGGGCCGAGCGCAGGGCCGCCCGCGTGCCCTCCCCACACCTGTGCTGCGTCCCGTGGCGGAGGGGACGCGGGCACCGGCCCGGCGGGCGGCGCGCGGCGCCCTCGAGTCGAGTCCCCGCGCCAGGCCCGGGGCGGGGCGGTCTCCGGGCGGGAACGCGGGCCCGGGGCCCAGGCGCGGGGCGCGCGGAAACCCCTGCGGCAGGCGCGGGGGAGGGGGCGCAGGGATGGAGGGACAGCAGCCCGGCAGCTTTCTTTTCGCTCCTTTCTTAAGCCGAAAGGTACAAGGTTTCCCTTTTCCAAGATTTCTTCATTTCTAGTTATATTTCGATCGCCCCCTTTTTGGCATCTCGAGACGACTCCCAAGGGAGACGGAGCTAGTGAAAAAGGTTGAATTGGGGCCGAGCCAAGACGGCCAAAGTCCGGTCTCTATTGGGGTGACCCGCCCGGACACTCGGTTTGACAAGCGTGGGTTCTCTCTCTCCGACCGCCAACTAGGGTCGGATTTCGGAGACTGGGTGAATGGGGTAGCAAATCAATATTTTTTATTTAAAGGACTACTGAAAATCCTAGGGGCCTCATTTCAGGCTCAAAGTGACCCCAAATTTAGATTGACCATCACATAAATGACGAAATAGTGTATCCACATTTTGCATTTGTGACTTAGTCTAGCTTTAGAGTATCATCATAAGGATTGGCATATTTAGCATTGATTATTTTCAGTAATATGCAAAATTGAAAACACATTTATTTCATGTTTATTGCAGCCATGGCTCTCAAAGGACAAGAAGATTATATTTACCATTTCAAGGATACCACACATCCAGTGGATTTTCTGGATGCATTCAGAACATTTTACTTGGATGGATTATTTACTGATATTACCCTTCAGTGTCCTTCAGGCATAATCTTCCATTGTCACCGAGCTGTTTTAGCTGCTTGCAGCAATTATTTTAAGGCAATGTTCACAGCTGACATGAAAGAAAAATTTAAAAATAAAATAAAAATCTCTGGCATCCACCATGATATTTTGGAAGGCCTTGTGAATTATGCATACACTTCCCAGATTGAAATAACTAAAAGAAATGTTCAAAGCCTGCTTGAAGCAGCCGATCTGCTGCAGTTCCTTTCAGTAAAGAAAGCTTGTGAGCAGTTTTTGGTAAGGCACTTGGATATTGATAATTGTATTGGAATGCACTCCTTTGCAGAATTTCACGTGTGTCCAGAACTAGAGAAGGAATCTCGAAGAATTCTGTGTTCAAGGTTTAAGGAAGTGTGGCAACAAGAAGAATTTTTGGAAATCAGCCTTGAAAAGTTTCTCTTTATATTGTCCAGAAAGAATCTCAGTGTTTGGAAAGAAGAAGCTATCATAGAGCCTGTTATTAAGTGGACTGCTCATGATGTAGAAAATCGAATTGAATGCCTGTATAATCTACTAAGCTATGTGAACATAGATATAGATCCAGTGTATTTAAAAACAGCTTTAGGTCTTCAAAGAAGCTGCCTCCTAACCGAAAATAAGATACGATCTCTAATATATAATGCTTTGAATCCCCTGCATAAAGAGATTTCTCAGAGGTCCACAGCCACAATGTACATCATTGGAGGCTATTACTGGCATCCTTTATCAGAGGTTCATATATGGGATCCTCTGACAAATGTTTGGATTCAGGGAGCAGAAATACCAGACTATACTAGGGAGAGCTATGGTGTTACATGTTTGGGACCCAACATTTATGTAACTGGGGGTTATAGGACGGATAATATAGAAGCTCTTGACACAGTGTGGATCTATAACAGTGAAAGCGATGAATGGACAGAAGGTTTGCCAATGCTCAATGCCAGGTATTACCACTGTGCAGTCACCTTGGGCGGCTGTGTCTATGCTTTAGGTGGTTACAGAAAAGGGGCTCCTGCAGAAGAGGCTGAGTTCTATGACCCATTAAAAGAGAAATGGATTCCTATTGCAAACATGATTAAAGGTAAGTACAGATTACATTTATTCTCTATTTTTAAGTGTTTTTTTTTTTTAAAGTTTATTTTGAGAGAGACAGAGACAGTGCAAGTCGGGGAGAGGCAGAGAAGGAGAGAGAGAGAATCCCAAGCAGACTCTCCACTGTCCGCACAGAGCCTAATGGGGGGCTTGAACTCATGACACTGAGATCATGACCTGAGCTGAAACCAAGAGTCGGATGCTTAATCGACTGAGCCACCCAGGGGCCCCAATATTTTTTAAGGGCTTGAAGTTAAGACCAGTGATCTAAATTATCGTGCAAATAACTTTAAAAGAACTTTTCACTTTTGGAATGCTACCTAGGAACTATAATAGATTATACAAGTAATTGTGGACAGAATGTTCCAAGTAAAAGCATGGTATAACAGTCCCCAACTTGTTTGAGGTTATGTGATCAGAATATGCTACTCAGACTAGAAAAAAATCATTTATATAAGAAAACAGTATAACTCATTCTACTTACTCTTCAGCCTGTTTCAAGCCTAGGTCTTGCTTCAGGTCTTAAGAATATATATTTAAGTCAAAGTCTAAATGAAGGGAGAAAGCTGGGTAGTTTTATTAGTTTATACTTAATTTTTTTTTTTTTTTGCTTGCTTACTCTTGAAATTGAATCCTTTTCAATCCTGCTTTTAAATATTCAGCTTTCTCCCTCTCATTATGTGGTCATCTCTCTTTTAAAGGGTCTTTCATTAAAACTTTGAAAGGTTTGGTCCCTGTAGAGTGTAACAAATTACATTCTCTCAAAAACTGGAGACAGATAGCCCCTTCTTTTTGTGATTCAAGTCTTGTTTCATAGAGTAGAAGATAAGGCAGATCCCATACCCTCCCTCATGTGGTCCACACAGCCAGGTGCACTATTGGGTCTCAATGTCTGTCTGATAAACACTGTATTTTCTGCTGTGTCCAGTACTATATTAGCCTTGCTCTCCTTCCCTCCCACTGGCAGAAAAGTTAAGCTGGAATCTTAATTACATTTATTCATTTGTGCTGGAGAGTTGCACAAAAACAACTGGTAGGTTGTTACTAAATTTGTGTCATTTTATCCCAAATGTTCCTTCCCAGGGCTTTCTGTTTCTTTTTTAACACTAGGGAGGGTGTGGGAATCTGACCTGGTCTGGGAATCTGACCTGGTGTGATCGTTGGATGACAAGCAGGAAGCCTGAGAGGCCGGATGGTCTTGTGATCAGGCACGTTGCTTCTGAAGCCAAACTGCGGTCCAAATCCCAACTTTCCACTTACTTGCTGGTGTGCTCAGGCAAATTGTTTAATCTCCCTGTGCCTCGGTTTTATGGTCTGTACAGTGGGGGTGACAACATTATATAGCTTAGGGTTTTGAGAGGATTAAATGAATTTATGCACGTGAAGTGTGTAGAACAGTCTCTGGAGCAAAGTAAACACTCAGTAAGTGTTAGGTACTCTTGTCATTATTCGTTGTTCATTATTGTCATAATAAAGGTCATTATAGAAGAACATGTCAACTTTGATAGAACAAAAATATCTTTCATATTAGGGGCGACTGGGTGGCTCAGTCGGTTAAGTGTCCCACTCACCATTGGTGAGGTAGAGCCTCACGTCGGGCTCTGCGCTGACAGCATGAAGCCTGCTTGAGGTTGTCTCCCTCCCTCTCTCTCTGCCCCTCCCCTGCTCGCTCTCTTTCTCTCTCTCTCAAAATAAAAAAATAAACTTTAAAAAGGTGTCTTTCATATTAAATCATGCCCATTCTCCTGCATGCCCGAAGGTTCTGTCGCAGTAGGTGATAGAGCGGGAGAAGGGGGAATAAGGCCCACTACTGTTGCTGCTCTGGTTTTGTGGTTTTGGACTCTGCCTGAGCTTGACCGCTGATTCCTGGTCTTCTCCCCAGGATGTTCCTGAAGGTTGTCATGACTCCTTTCCTACTAAAGAGACAAAGAAAGTTCAAATATTTTAGCAGCTATTGTCAACGTGGAAAAGTTTCTGCCAATGAGATAATGAGATAACAGTTCCAGTGCTTTCCTAGTGAAGAGCATATTTCTGTGAGGATGAAAGTTTATTACTTTACTGCAATTTTGTTAAATCATGTTAAAAAATTTTTTTTGATGTTTATTTTTGAGGGAGAGAGACACACACATGTACACACACACACACACACACACACACACACACACACAGAGTCCCCAGTGCCCCTGGGAGAGGGGCAGCGAGAGAGGGAGACACAGAATTCGAAGCAGGCTCCAGGCTCTGAACTGTCAGCACAGAGCCCAATGCAGGGCTCAAGCTCACCTACTGTGAGATCATGGCCTGAGCCATAGTCAGACACTCAACTGACTGAGCCACCCAGGCACCCCTGTTAAATCATGTGTGAAACATGCTTGCTGAAAAGAAAATGCTTCAATGGTGCGTCCACTGTGAAAGAAAGCCATTATCTGTTTTTTGCCTTCACCTTGAGTAGAATGGGAGACCCTCATGCACGGAAGCCCCCCATCCCAACCAGCTGGGCTTGAAATTTCAAAGTTTTATTTATACTTTGACATTGAAGTTTTGATTCCTGATTGTAACTAATTGTCCCTGGGAAGGGTAACACTGTGTCAGTCATGAGCAGCTTTGGCCAGTGCTGATTTTGAGTTTTAAGTTTCTCATTTTTCTAAGTTGCAAGAGTAACGTTACTTTTCCCAGTTTGTTTTGTTTTGTAGTCATGAAGTGAACTGGCAGCTTCCCCTGGTGATCAGAATGTAAATTGGGTAGAGTCAAATTTCAAATTCATTTCCTTTTTTGGTTTAGGGATGTACAGAGAAGAAATAAATACTTGGCTGAAGTTTAGGAGCTCCTGACTTTTTTTCCCTCTCTTATCGTAACTGCCCTGCTTTTAAACTCACTTTTGTGTTGGAGTAGAAATACACAAGGAGATTGAACTGCACCCAGCATGTACCAGTGGTAAATAAAAGTTGTTTGAAAGACTAAACTGATGTATTCAACGAATCTGATGTCTTCCTTCCCTGCCGAACTCATTTCTTCCTCCTCATCTTCCTAGGGCATCAGGGTGTCCTGGTTTTCTGAGCTTAGGACCTCAGAATCAGTTTTGTTTGTTTCTGGCACAGTCAGTCATCAAGGCTTATCTGTGCGTCTTGTCTCCATACCCAAAGCCCCTCCTAAATCAGGCCCTCAGTACTTTGTACCTGGGCCAATACCTAGATCTTTCTGACTCTGTCTTCTGCTTCTCCCTTCCTCTGCTTAAAAATCTTAAAAATCCTGCTGAATGAAGTCCACATTTCTTAGTTGAGTGCCAGGATCCTTTGTGATGTGGCTTCAACTTATGATGTCGGCTTTAATTCCCACACGACAGCCCCAGGTTTGCCACGGGCCCTTCCGTGTGCTGGCATCAATCCAGGCCTCTAGACATTGCCCACTAAGCCTCTGCGCTTGCCTTGCCCTCTGCTTAGGATGGCTTCCTCTCACCTCTACCTGCCACAGTCCTACCTACCGGGGTCCAGGTCAGAGTCGGCCACCTGCTATCAGACTTCCCTCCTCAAAGCAATGTCTCCTTGCTCTGAACGTTCACGGTGTTTCTGTACCCTGTGTTCTAACTATTGGTGTAAGTGTCTCACCCTCTTTTAAAAGAGTGCAAGGAGCCTCTCTTGTTCATTCTTCTATCCCTCATAGCACCTAGCACAGGACCTTGCATCTACTATCAGTAATAACAGAAACAATAAACTGAGCCCAGTATTCAGTGTGATTTTAATTAACACACAGGCGTAGGAAATGCAACTGCCTGCGTCTTACATGAAGTTATCTACGTCATCGGCGGCCACTGCGGCTACAGAGGAAGTTGCACCTATGATAAGGTCCAGAGCTACAATTCAGATATCAATGAATGGAGCCTCATCACCTCCAGCCCACATCCAGGTAATAAAATACTGTTTCAAATAGTACATGTTGTACAGCTAAAAATGGCCTGGAAATAGAAAATTCTAGATTTATAGCAGACTGCACATGGGTGTAATTAAAAGGCTCAAAATATTCATATGCCCATCCAGCCATAATCACAGGTAGTTCCAATTAGGTCACATCTACAAGTGCTTTCCCCGATGTCTTTACGGAATACATTTTAAGCCTGTGTGGTTAAAAGTGGTAGTTTCTTTTTAAAATTTTCTAGATTCTTTTTATTTAAAAAAATTTTTTAATGTTTATTCATTTTTGAGAAACACAGACATGGTGTGAGTGGGAAGGGGCAGAGAGAGAGACACACACACACAGAATCCAAAGCAGGATCCAGGCTCTGAGCTGTCAACACAGATCCCGACGTGGGGTCAAACTCATGAACCGTGAGATCATGACCTGAGCCGAAGTCAGATACTCAACTGACTGAGCCACCCAGGTGCCCCCAAATTTTCTAGATTCTTTTGTTGTGTTTCCTATTCCTCTATTGTGTGCTTTCTTTCATTTATATGCATTATATAAAACACAGTTTTTATAGACAGTTAAAAAGCACTAGTCTGTCAAATAGTCGGGAAGATTACTCATTGATTCAGTTCAACAGGAGATGGTTTCTTCTTTTTAGCATGTTCTGTTTGGGCGCCAGTAATTATTAAGCACTCACTCCTATGATGTACAGAACCCCATGCTGGCCTTACTTTGACAGTCATGAAGGGGACATGTGGTCCATCCACAAGGAATGGCCAGCCTTCTGCCTTCTGTGCCTTTGTTCTTTGACGTGTCTCTTTGATATATGTTTAAGATTTTTCCTTAGGTAAGATTCATATCACCGTATCACTATACTACTTTGGATGATTTTCCATATAGCATAAGGTTTCTATGTGAGTCACTGGTGAGCATAATTGGAAATTCCCAAGCTTGAATCATCTGAGAGTGATAGCAGTTGTTAACCTTCTTGAACACTTTCTGTAGGTCAGCTACTGATTAAGCACCTTACATGTCGTATTACCTTAAATTCTATCTATAACCTTACGAGTAGGTATTGTTCACCCCCATTTTACGTATTTAGAAATGGAGGCTAGAAAGGATAAGGTCACACAGTTTGGAAGTGGCAGACCAGGATTCATTTAAGCAGTCTGATTGTATAATCTGTGCTATAGCCACGAAGCAGTCTGTCTCTTCTGAAGGGACCAGGCTCTCCTGCTTTTGACCAGTTTCATCTGGCAGTTGAGGTGAAGCGCACTGAATCTGGTGCTGCATATCCATATGTCCTGGGCTTTGCATAAGAAGAGACTTCGGCCATAGGCTGGCCTGGCTCTGAAGACATGGAACAGGTAGCCTATCTCCTAGCAGCCCAGATGTAATTATCGCAGACTCCCCACCACTTTCTGTTATGGTCAGCGAAGTTATAATGGAAAGTAGTAATACTGGCTTGTATGGAGTAATAGCTAACTTTTAGTTAGTAAGTATGCATCAGGCACTAACTATTCTAATAATTTTTTATGTCTTAATCTATTTAAACCTTACAGCAATCCTGTGAGCGAGGTACTACTATTATCTCATTTTGCAGGCCACTGAGGCACAGACATGGTAAATGAATTGCCTAAGGTCCGCTAGCTAGTGCTTGTTAGAGATGAGGTTCAAAACCAGGCAATCTGGCTGGGAGGCCATGTTCTTAACAATTGCACTGTTATCTCATTTGATCTTCGTGTTAACCTTATCAGTTAGATATTACTTTGACATCTTTACAAAGAAATCCAATATATGAAAACTCAGATTAACAAATTAGAGGGCAGTTGTTTACATTACAAATTTAATATAAATTTCATAAAGGGTTCCTTTAAAAATAAATGTCCTATAACATATTTAAGTAGCATATGGCTTGTTAACTGCTTGAAAGGGAGTCTAAAAGATGTAAGCGAAAGCATGAAAATCCATGGCCAACTGAAAAATCAGTCAGAAATAAATATTAAATTAGAGTACAAATCAATGGGATCATATAATTCTGTTTGTAAAGTTTTGCTTTATATTGGACTTTTTTGTGACAATGTAAGAAACAAAGGTAGCAAATTAACATGCTGCCTGGTATGTTCTTTTTGGGGTACAGTGTTTAAAATATTTTTAACTGACTTGCCACCAATATTTAAAATTCGGTAGTTCTTAAATAAAAATCATGATTCCTGGCCTTTAGAAAAATTATAATGACCTCAGACCACATTCCTTTCTGTCAGCAATCACTGGAGCCAAGTAGTGGCTGTTCCCTTTTAGATGGCACTTTTTTTTTTTTTTAATTCATTATCTCAGTGCTGCATGCTTTTTTTTTTTAATATGAAATTTATTGTCAAATTGGTTTCCATACAACACCCAGTGCTCATCCCAACAGGTGCCCTCCTCAATACCCATCACTCACCCTTCCCTCCCTCCCACCCCCATCAGCCCTCAGTTCGTTCTCAGTTTTTAAGAGTCTCTTATGCTTTAGCTCTCTCCCTCTCTGACTTTTTTTTTCCTTCCCCTCCCCCATGGTCTTCTGTTAAGTTTTTCAGGATCCACATAAGAGTGAAAACATATGGTATCTGTCTTTCTCTGTATGACTTATTTCACTTAGCATAACACTCTCCCGTTCCATCCACGTTGCTACAAAGAGCCATATTTCATTCTTTCTCATTGTCAAGTAGTATTCCATTGTATATATAAACCACAGCTTCTTTATCCATTCATCAGTTGATGGACATTTAGGCTCTTTCCATAATTTGGCTATTGTTGAAAGTGCTGCTATAAACATTGGGGTACAAGTGCCCCTATGCATCAGCACTCCTGTATCCCTTGGGTAAATTCCTAGCAGTGCTATTGCTGGGTCCTAGGTAGATCTATTTTTAATTTTTTGAGGAACCTCCACACTGTTTTCCAGAGTGACTGCACCAGTTTGCATTCCCACCAACAGTGCAAGAGGGTTCCTGTTTCTCCACATCCTCTCCAGCATCTGTAGTCTCCCGATTTGTTCATTTTAGCCACTCTGACTGGTGTGAGGTGATATCTGAGTGTGGTTTTGATTTGTATTTCCCTGATGAGGAGCAACGTTGAGCATCTTTTCATGTGCCTATTGGCCATCCGGATGTCTTCTTTAGAGAAGTGTCTATTCATGTTTTCTGCCGATTTCTTCACTGGGTTATTTGTTTTTCAGGTGTGGAGTTTGGTGAGCTCTTTATAGATTTTGGATACTAGCCCTTTGTCCGATATGTCATTTGCAAATGTCTTTTCCTATTCATGGTTGCCTTTTAGTTTGGTTGACTGTTTTCTTTGCAGTGCAGAAGATTTTTATTTTGTGAAATCCCGATAGTTCATTTTTGCTTTTAATTCCCTTGCCTTTGGAGATGTATCAAGAAATTGCTGCGGCTGAGGTCAGAGAGGTTTTTTCCTACTTTCTCCTCTAGGGTTTTGATGGTTTCCTGTCTCACATTCAGGTCCTTTATCCATTTTGAGTTTATTTTTGTGAATGGTGTAAGAAAGTGGTCTAGTTTCATTCTTCTGCATGTTGCTGTCCAGTTCTCCCGGCACTATTTGTTAAAGAGACTGTCTTTTTTCCATTGGATATTCTTTCCTGCTTTGTCAAAGATTAGTTGGCCATACTTTTGTGGGTCCAATTCTGGAGTCCCTATTTTATTCCATTGGTCTATGTGTCTGTTTTTGTGCCAATACCATGCTGTCTTGATGATTACAGCTTTGTAGTAGAGGCTAAAGTCTGGGATCATGATGCCTCCCGTTTTGGTCTTCTTCAAGATTACTTTGGCTATTCAATCTCCCAACAAGTAAGAGTCCAGGATCAGATGGCTTCCCTGGGGAATTCTACCAGACATTTAAAGCAGAGATAATGCCTATCCTTCTCAAGCCATTCCAAAAAATAGAAAGGGAAGGAAAACTTCCAGACTCATTCTATGAAGCCAGCATTACTTTGATTCTTAAACCAGACAGAGACCCAGCAAAAAAAGAGAACTACAGGCCAATATCCCTGATGAATATGGATGCAAAAATTCTCAATAAGATACTAGCAAATTGAATTCAACAGCATATAAAAAGAATTATTCACCATGATCAAGTGGGATTCATTCCTGGGCTGCAGGGCTGGTTCACCATTCGCAAATCAATCAATGTGATACATCACATTAATAAAAGAAAAGATAAGAACCATATGATCCTGTCAATCGATGCAGAAAAAGCATTTGACAAAATTCAGCATCCTTTCTTAATAAAAACCCTCAAGAAAGTCGGGATAGAAGGAACATACTTAAACATCATAGAAGCCATTTATGAAAAGCCCACAGCTAATATCATCCTCAATGGGGAAAAACTGAGAGCTGTCCCCCTGAGATCAGAAACACGACAGAGATGTCCACTGTCACTGCTGTTGTTTAACATAGTGTTGGAAGTTCTAGCGTCTGCAATCAGACAACAAAAGGAAATCAAAGGCATCAAAATTGGCAGAGATGAAGTCAAGCTTTCACTCTTTGCAGATGACATGATATTATACATGGAAAACCAGATAGACTCCACCAAAAGTCTACTAGAACTGATACATGAATTCAGCAAAGTTGCAGGATACAAAAGCAATGTACAGAAATCAGTTGCGTTCTTATACACTAATAGTGAAGCAACAGAAAGACAAATAAACTGATCCCATTCACAATCACACCAAGAAGCATAAAATACCTAGGAATAAACCTAACCAAAGATGTAAAAGATCTGTATGCCGAAAACTATAGAAAGCTTATGAAGGAAATTGAAGAAGATATAAAGAAATGGAAAAACATTCCATGCTCATGGATTGGAAGAATAAAGTTAAAGTGTCAATACTACCCAAACTTATCTACACATTCAATACAATCCCAAACAAAATTGCACCAGCATTCTTCTAGAAGCTATAACAAGCAATCCTAAAATTTGTATAGATGGCACTTCTGTGCTCCATGTCACCAGTCTCTCCCATTCCTATCACATCATGGACCTGGCATCCGTGCCGTTGCTCTTCTTACTCCCAGCCTGCTTCATTCAACTGGTCTGTTAGCTCCTTCGCCCTTGAAGGCATAGGGCCTGCCTCTGCTGAACTGTGGCGAGGTGTGCCTCTTACACACTTTCAGAGCGCCTCCTGAGGAACATAAAATGTCAGTTTCAAGTCTGCCTTACAGATCTGTAGCTTAGACCACAAAAGAAATCATGACTACTCTTATTTTTAAAAGGTACTATAAATGTTATCTTTTTTTTTTTCTTAATGCCTTTGAGGTCGGTGGTTTTCGTTTTTTGTTGTTGTTGTTGTTTTTTGCTTTATTTTTTTAATGTTTATTTATTTTATTAAAAATTTTTTTAACATTTATTTATTTTTCATAGAGAAAGAGACAGAGTGTGAGCTGGGGAGGGTCAGAGAGAGAGGGAGATACAGAATCCAAAGCATGCTCCAGGTTCTGAGCTGTCAGCACAGAGCCTGATGAGGGGCTTGAACTCACAAACTGTGAGATCATGACCTGAGCTGAAGTTGGATGCCCAACTGACTGAGCCACCCAGGCACCCCTCATGTTTATTTATTTTAGAGAGAGAGCGCAAGTCGGGGAGAGGCAGAGACAGAGGGAGACACAGAATCTGAAGCAGGCCCCAAGCTCTGAGCCATCAGCACAAAGCCCAGTGTGGGGCTGGAACCCACGAACTGTGAGATCATGACCTGAGCCAAAGTCAGATGCTTAACCAACTGAGCCACCCAGGCGCCCCCCCCTTTTTTTTAACGTTTGTTTATTTTAGAGACAGAGTGCAAGCAGGGGAGGGGCAGAGAGAGAGGGAGACATTTTTTTTTAATTCTCTAATGTTTATTTTTGAGAGAGAGAGAGAGAGAGAGAGAGAGAGAACAAGTGGAGGAGGGGCAGAGAGAGAGGGAGACAGAATCTGAAGCAGGCTCCAATCTCTGAGCTGTCAGCACAGAGCCTGACATGGGGCTCGAACTCAACGGACTGCAAGATCATGACTGAGCCAAAGTCAGATGCTTAACCCACTGTGCCACCCAGGTGCCCCAAGGGTGGTGGTTTTGTTTAGTTAAAAAACAGGGGACTCCAGTTCCATTAAATTAAAGATAACATTTATTGAGACCTTACCTCAGGAAGGGTACCATTCAAGTTATTATGTAAGACACAAAGATGGTTAAGAGTGAGTCTCTACTGCTATAGGAGCTCAGAATTTAGAAGGAAATATACATACATAACAGGAATATAAGACAGTTGTAGAAATAAGTGCCATTAAAATTGAAGGTAGAAAGAGCTTGAGAATAAGGGGAATCTGAAAATCTTAGAAGGCTTCCAGGAGTTCACTGTTATGATTTAGTCCTTAAAGAATGGATACAATTAAGGTATTTTTTGAGGGAGGAAGTTAATGATGGGAGGCAGAGGGGCAAGTTCCAGGTATATTCCAGTACCTGGGAGTGGATGTATATGATGGGATGTGAGAGGGTAGAATGAGAGAGTGGATGGGAGAGTTCAGTGGAGGAGTGTACCATAGAGGGCTTTGAATGGCAGTTAGGAGAATTTGAAAAATGGTGAACTAACAAAGGTTTTAGAGCCTTTCAGAATAGATTAGGAGAAGACCAGAAGTCTGCTGAAACTGTTATAATAACCCAGGTGAGAAATGCTGAAAGCCTGAAGCATTAGGAGGTGAAAACAGGTAGATATGAGGAATATTATGGATTCACCATGGGAAGGAGGAGGTGGTGGGAACAGAAGAGAGGAGCTGAGTTGGAACTTAGTTTTGTAGTTAACTGTGAAGGACTGGTTGGATCACCCAGAAGAGCTGTCCAGCAGGCAATGGGAAGTGTGGGTCTGCGGCCCAGGAGGAAGAGTGAGGCTGACTTTAGAGATCTGGGTGTCATTTGCTTGGAGGTGATGACTGTGGGTGTGGAGATGGTTGAGGTGCCCTGCAAGGGTGGGACTAAGTACAACTAAGGACAGAGTCTTGGGAAACAGCACTAGTTAAGGGATGAGCTGGGAAAGAAGAGTGTGGGAAGAACAGGGAAGAAGCAGGATGTGATAAAGAAAAAAACCTATGGAGAGCCTTGTCAAGTGGGGAGAGAGTTCTTTCTGGCTCCGCCATTTATTCACATGACTGCTCTTGGGCAGTGGCTTAAGCTCTTGACTTTTACTTTCTAGTAAAATAAAGAGGTTAAATTACATAAGCTTTACAGGTCTTTTCAGTGAGAACAATCTTAGGAAAAAGTTCTAAATATTTCAGTGTATACTGAATACCTGAAAATATCATGGTTGTCTCAGAGCCCCTACATGGCTTTATTCATATCATTCATGGAATACTAAATACAGACTGCTATGGATTTATAGTGAATAGTTGTGTGTAAACTTTTTGAGCCATGACAGATGGTACCATTCTTATACTTAGTTTGAAATTGTTCACTCGTTCATTGGTCCAACAGAGGTTTGCTGAGTGTTTCCCACATGTTGTGTATAGTGTTAGGTATAGTTATGGATAGTGCTGGGAGCTCAATAAACAAGGCACAGTTCCTCAGGCTCAGTAGCTTCGTAGAGTGACCAACAGAGAAAGAGGCCGTTACAGCTGAGGAAGAAAAAGTTTCCATCAGCAATAACAGAGCATTATGTTGTATTTGGGTAATGGGAAAAAACCCAAGAATCACCTTATCTTAAACATTTTCCTGCTATAGGAAGATAGAGATACTTAAAAAAAATTTTTTTTAAGTTTACTTATTTTCATGGGGCACCTAGGTGGCTCTGTTGGTTGGGCGTTCGATTTCAGCTCAGGTCATGATCTCGCAGCTTGTGAGTTTGAGCCCCACACATCAGGCTCTGTGCTGACAGCTCAGAGCCTAGAGCCTGCTTCAGATTCTGTGTCTCCCTCTCTCTCTGCCCCTCCCCTGCTCGTGCTCTGTCTCTCTCTCCTTCAAATATAAATAAACGTTTTTTAAAAATTAAAGTTCATTTATTTTGAGAGGGAGAGAGAGAGCACGAGGAGGGGAGGGGCAGAGAGAAAGAGAGAGGAAGAGAGAATCCCAAGCAGGTTTTACACTGTCAGCTCAAGAGCCTGATGCGGGGCCCAAACCCATGAACCGTGAGATAATGACCAGAGCCAAAATCAGGAGTCGGTCGCCCAAATGACTGAGCCAGCCAAGGGCCCCTTGTGATACTGTTCTTCACATAAGAACGACAAATTGGGGATTTTTTTGAAATTTAAGAAAGGCCTAGTGAACTCATTGTTGAATCACTTAACACCAATGGATAAGATTTCTGAGTCATCATTAATTTTCATGACCATTTAATGGAATGATTTCTCTAATTTCACAAGTACTGAAACAACTAAATTCTATAAAAAATTCTGCATGTATATAACTAGAAAGTAACAAATGGGGTTTTTACAGGTGGAAGAATTCTTATTTTCCTGGATGTCAGATACTTGAGAACAACAAAGCACAAATGTCCATCTTCTGAGATTTTTCTTGGCCTTCACAACCTAGATAGCAGAAACTTTACTGATAAGAATGTACTTGCATCCTTAAAGGGGAAATCACATTTTTGATTGTACATTCTCTTTCTAAAGAAGGGTTGATAAGCTTTTTTATTTTTTGTTTTATTTAATTTTTTTTATATGTTTTTATTTATTTTTGAGAGAAAGAGAGAGCGTGCGCGGGGAAGGGGCAGAGAGAGAGAGGGAGACACAGAATCTGAAGCAGGCTTCAGGTTCTGACCTGTCAGCACAGAGCCCGACACGGGTCTCGAACTCATGAACCTCGAGATCATGACCTGAGCTGAAGTCAGACACTTAATCGACTGAGCCCCCAGGCACCCCATAAGCTTTTTTAGCGTATAATGGGAGTGCATATTTGGGTACAGAGGGTACAAAGTACAATTCATTCATTGATCCAACAACCTTTTATTGAGTCCTTAAAAGGTTCCAAACACTTGCCATTCTCCAGCTGGGATGGAGTAGTGGGCAGGACACAGGTCCTATGCTGACCGAGGGTCGAGGGACAGTAAAGAAGAGACATCAGATAATGAGAAGTGCTGTGGAGAGCATTAAAACAGGGTGATGTGGTGGAAATGCCTGACTGGCTACTTCAGGTTGGGCGGTCAGAGGAGGGCCCTCCAAGGAGATGATCATAAGATGAGACCTAGATGACAAGAAGGAGGCAGCTGTGCAAAGACTTGGGAAAAGAAGAGTTTCTAGACGTACGGAACAGCTCAGTGACAGCAAACTGACGTTAGTGCTCCTGACTAACGTCAGGAGCTGGAAGTATTGAAGTGTAATCCTCTGGTTGCTATTCCCAGAGAATGAACTCACAGGCCAGTAGTGGTGCTAGAAATAGGGATGTGGAAGAAGCCTGGGACTCAGCATGCCTGTGACTAGGGTGAGGGAGGAGAGACGCTCGCTTGAGGCACAGAACTGGAGTCCCTCCGCGAGTGAGAGCAGAGCGGCCTTGTGTTTTGCGCTCTAGGCCCCTCGCTGGCCTCACCCGAGTCACAGTCCTGGGAAGGGAGAGGACGTGAGGTTGCAAAAGAGCCTGATGCCTTGAAGAGCCAGCAGGTTTGCATGTGGAGGGGGAGACACATAAAATGGGAAAAATTAAAACAGCACAGAAGGCTTGCCCACCTAGAGGCAGACTCTCAGCCCAGGATCCAGCCCTCACACAGCAGCCCTCTGCCTTTGAGCGTCTTTCACGGGGTTCTTAAGATGATAGACTGTAGTTCCCCACTAATCTGGTTGTGCTTCTCTAACTCCTGGTGTCCTTAACTTGACGAGCGCTGTGAGAGAGGCAAGCAGAGTCATCCATGCGGCACCCGTGGCTGCAGAGGCTACAGATGATAGGGATGGTGGTAGGGATGGCCGCTAAGACCTAGAGGAACCTGCACTAGTTACCTCGTGCGTCTTTGTGTCAGAACGTCGGAGAGACCCTACAACTGTTACACGTGGATGTAGAATGAAAGGTGTCTGTGCTGGGGAACTCTCAGAAGGGTCTGAGGATGAGCTCTTCCCTGGCATCCTGCAAAGTCAGATTAAGGATTACCTGAGAGAGAATGGCTGGACAGGTAATCTGAATCAGGTGATCGGGGATGGATTTCATGGCTCAGTGTTGTGGTAGAGGAATCAAAATGTCAAGACTACTCTACTTTTGTCTGCGGCCTTGTAAGGGATCATTATATCATCACCCTAAGGAATCTCTTTTGTTCATTATCCTAATAAAAATTTGCTTTTTTCTTTTTAATAGAGTATGGATTGTGCTCAGTTCCATTTGAAAATAAGCTCTATCTAGTTGGTGGACAAACTACAATCACGGAATGCTATGACCCTGAACAAAATGAATGGAGAGAAATCGCTCCCATGATGGAAAGGAGGATGGAGTGTGGTGCTGTCATCATGAATGGATGTATTTATGTCACTGGGGGATATTCCTACTCAAAAGGAACTTATCTTCAGAGCATTGAGAAATATGATCCAGATCTTAATAAGTGGGAAATAGTGGGCAATCTTCCAAGTGCTATGCGGTCCCATGGGTGTGTTTGTGTGTATAATGTCTGACTGAATCCATAGAAATGACCAAGTAATCACTGTGTAGTGGGAGAAAAAAAAGAATTCAGGGTTTGGAGTCCCTTACTTATTATTGTGTCCGGGCACATAATGGGTAAATTCCCATGCCTAACCCCCACTCTTCACTTTAGTACAGTGATTAATGGTCAAGAAAAATCCTATGTATATTTACAGTTGAATCAGTAAGGTTAACACCCTATAATCTCTGCTTTTCAAAGGTAATATGGAATGTTGGACACTTGGTAGAAGGTAAAATACCTTTATAGTGAAATTTTCTCCTGGTAGCATCAACACTGGTGTAGGTCAGAATCATTCTGTGGAATGAAATGTCTCCTATGACCCTGTAATGTACTAGTGTCTATTAAGGTTCTGTTTAGCTAGCAAGGAATTTGAAATTCAAGGAGGGAATCTTCTCTACCTCTACAAAATCAACATTTTAAAACAACTTTTTTTTTTTTCACCATTAGACTTATTTAGAATGTGGACTGACTTTGAGTTTTCTTTTCTTTTTAGTGTGTATAATTTATTGTTCTTCTTTAGTTACTGACAGCAAGAAGTATACAAGATCCTGTGCAAGAGATTATTACTGTTGAGAGTTTACAAACTAAATTTAAAAGAATGGCACATCTGAAAAATTGCAGAGAAAATAGTCAAATATTTGCTGATGCTGAGAGCTATTTTTAATTTTCAGCTTTGATGTAAATTGCTAGTTTAGGTGTCTTTAGTTCAAGCATGCTATGAAATCCTCTTTATTCTTAAGTATAGGTATATATCTGCATACAAAATTGAATTTTAGAGCCAGAAAGCATGTAGAACAGTTGTGACATAGTAAAAAATACATTGATGAGAAGAAATTTGCATTCATTTCCCAGCTGTGCCACTAACTAGATTTTTGTAACTTGAATCGAGTCACTTAACCTCTCCTCAATTAGCGCTTCATGACCCATGCACTTTGGGTCATAGATGTGCCTAGATGTGGAGCCCCATATCCCTTGGGGCAGCCAGAGGTAGCCTGGGTGGCTGAAGCTTCTGGGCAGAAACGTCTTTGCCCACTTTCCCCAGTGTGCCTACAGTATTACCTTCTGTGTGTGCCAAAACTTGAGAAAAGTTAGGAAGCATTCCTGAAGTTATCTGAACTTTTAGTGATCTGTTAGACCATCTATCCACACTCTTCATCCTTTTAAAAAGACAGTAATTATTTTTAACTTTAAATGTGGAAGTTGAAAACTGCCTAGTGCTTCTGATTTTTTTTTCTTTTTTTTTTTATAGAAAGAGACTGTTTAATGCATTCATTTCAGATGGCATTTTAAATAGACACAACCTTTTGGGAATGCAATATGCTACTACATAGAGGAAGCCCCCAAAAATGACCGTATCTTTGTCCCATAAATTCTACTCCTAGATTTTAACCTAAAGAATAATATAAAAACAAAACAAAAAAGGTAAATGCATGAGGATGTTTATGTCTGCATTATTTATAACAGCAAAGAATTGGAAATAATCTACATGTTAAGGAAGAAAGTGGGCTAAGAAAACAGTGAAGTATTATACTCCCACTACAATAATTATTTGGAAGACTGTAAACACATGGATGTGTCTGTGATATGGTAAGTAACATAAGCACAATACAAAAGAGAATGTGCACTATGTGACTTTGTAAAATCTTTTCGCATGTAAAAGGTAATATGCAAACTGAAATCCATTGTGTTAGTGTGGGGGGAATGTGGAATGATTTTTAATTTATTTAAGTGTTTTTCCTTAATATGACTTTGTGTTTTCAATAAAAATAAGTAAATCACAATATATGTGGTAGAATTGCTGGAATTTTGGGTGAGTGAGTCAAAGGATAGTCAGAATTAGTGAAACCACAGAATTATAGACTATTCCAATCTGAAATTGAATTATAGATTATTTGATTGCTTTCAAGAACACTTAGCTGGACCAGTAATGTGATGCCCTGTAGCACTTTGGAGATCTGTTTTATGGAATAGATGAAAACAATTTAAATCACCTTCCCCTGCTTTTAGCTTATCTAAGTCCTATAAAACCCTGATTCAAGTCCAACCTCTGGGAATTCTTTCCTGACTGCTTCAGCCACAGTAAAACTCGCACTGTCACATTTAAAGAATTTATCATTTATATATATGTAGTATATATCATTTCGAGATCATGGATCACATATGGTTATTTTAATTTTTTCAAGGCCTAGCATTTCATTTGTATATCCAGTGTACTTTTTTAACAAAGATGATGGTATCTGTTACTTTTATGGAAAAGCATTCCACAGGTGCTTGAAAGACCTTGAAAATAGTTTGTGACTTGAAGCATTTAATTTGCTCCTCCTATTTTCTATCAAATTCTGTTTTTGGTATTGCTTTGTGCACACAAGAAAGGATTAAGGAAGGTAAGGTAAACATTTATGTCAGAATTATCCCAAGTTCCAAATCACTGTAGTGTGAATGAAAAGTATCGTACTATAATTAAATGCAAGCCATTGGTTTGGGAGGGCCAGCACTGTTTTGCAAAATAATTAAAATTGTGGAGATGATTTTAAGTAGATGATTTTGAGGTTAATACTTAAGAGGACTCTAAGTATCCAAATTTTAAAGTTAATGTTTCTCACAAGTCATATTTTTAGTTTTGAGCTGCAACGAAATAGGGTCAACATCAAGAGTACTTGCTTAAAGGCACATTAGCCTTTTTCCCCCTCATTCACATACATAAATGCTGGTGTTAAGGAATGAATGTTTGTGTCTCCCCAAATTCATAGGCTGAAGCCCTTATCCCCTATGTGACTGTAGAGGTAGGGCTTTATGGAAGTAATTAAGGTTAAGGAGGTTATAAGCGTAGGGCTCTGATCAGATAGGATTCGTTTCCTTGTAAGAGTTACCAAAGAGCTTTCTCTTTCCCTGCCTGAGTGAGGATACAGCAAGCAGCATCTGCAAACCAGAAAGAGAATTCTTACTAGAAGCTGACTCTACTGGCATCCTGATCTCAGACTTCCAGCCTCCACAAACGTAAGAAACATTACTATTGTTTAAGCCACCCAATGTGGTGTTTCGTTATGGCAACCTGAGCTGGCTAATGTAGCCTGCAAAGGAGATGGTGCTTTATATGATGCAGTTAGGTGCTGAATCAGCCAGGAGTAGACAGGCTGTTCCCTAGACAATCCCCCTGCCTTCCTCATACCCCTCCACCCAAAGCACTCAGAAACCCCCATTTTATTAGTATGAAAGTGTCTGAAACTCTAGAAATACAGTTTCATTTTTCTTAGATGATAGTAGATGTAGCTAGGGGTTTCATCTGTCTAGTTCTTGCCATGACTGCATCTGTACTGATGCCCTAACTCCCTCCTTACGGGGACACCTGTACTTCGGCCATCATAGCATCTCATCCCCAGCCATGGTGATGAGTCCAGAGCTGTGGTTGGCCAAGTTCCCAACTGAGCTGGTTTGAGTGGATATAACTAATACACAGAAGACAGCAAGTCGGGTTGGGGGGGGTGACACTGGTGTCTTGGTTCTAGGCCTTCTTGATGCAGCTCCGTGTCTGTCTTTTCCACACTTTGATTATGTGAACCAGTAGGTCCTTTTTTTGTTTTGATTTGGGTTTCTGTCTACTGCAACCAGTAGAGCTCTAATATCAAGCAAATAGTGAAATATAAATATTTTTTTTGGATAATGCGTTAGTGTTCTATTGCTGCAGGAACAGTAACAAATCACCACAAACTTAGTTGCTTAACACAGGACAAATTTGCTTTACAGTTCTGCAGGGTATAAGTCTGACATGTGTGTCACTATATCAGTTTTGGTCACCTTAATTCCATCTGCCATTTTTGCCATGTACCCTAACATATCCACAAGTTCTGGGCATTGGGACACGAATGTCTTTAGGGGGCCATTACCCTGCCTGCCACAGATGGTAATATATTAAGTCTTATCCTGACTTTCGGAATTCCATGTGGTTGAATATGTCTTATTTCCTCAGAGGAGGTTCTAATAGAAGGAAAAAGAAATCATGATGAGTCTCAGGGACCCCTGGAGGACTGGAAGGTAACAGTAGATGAAAAAAAGAGAAGTTGATAATAGGGTCATTTGCCATTAGACCATTCTTTAAAGGACTAGCCTTTCTACCCTGGAAACAATATATAAATATTTATTATTTTTGAGAGAGAGAGCACATGCATGGAGCAGGTGAGGGGCAGAGAGCGAGGGAGACAGAGGATCTGTGCTGAAAGCAGAGAGCCTGATGCAGGGCTCAAACTCCTGAGCTGCGAGATCATGACCTGA
The DNA here is from genome assembly GCF_023721935.1 of Panthera uncia. NCBI lineage: Eukaryota > Metazoa > Chordata > Mammalia > Carnivora > Felidae > Panthera > Panthera uncia. Next base: position 62,249,785 of record NW_026057584.1, on the reverse strand, counting down.
CCTCAACCGACTGAGCCACCCAGGCACCCTAAGCCTGAAAATAATATATAATGCAAGAAAAATCACTGTAATTATGTTAAAGATGCGGATTGCCAACCTTGTAACCATTCTTTACTGGTAAGGAAAAGCTCCATATTTTTTTGTCTATTAAGAAAACATGTACCTTGAATCTTAATTAGTCTAACCCAATCACGGCTCTCCCATCTTCCTTGTCAGTGTTTGGTTTAGGAATATGTGTGTGAAGCATTTCAAACCTCTAAGACATGAGAAGTCCGCTTGGGGTTGTTACAGAAAAAACATAGGAGATAGATAGGAGGACTCTACATGGTAAATCTCTTTCTTGAGGTTAATATACAAAGTTTTCTTAACAATTTGGTCACTATTATTAAATGTCAGTATATATAAGAAAACCACAAAATACTTCATAATATCAAGTGTTTCATAGTTTTTTAGCTATAGCAGTGATGGTTGAACAGCTAAGAAATAGAGCAGTGTAAGACAAAAATATTTTTTATAAAATTACAAAATATCAGTACTGATAGTAAATCTTCATCAATTATCACAATAGTTAAGAACATGACTTAGCAATACTTCACAATTGAAGGGCTCAATATGAAATTAATACCATTGTCAAGAAATTAAACAGGAATTTTAATTTGTATTGAAGGTAATAAATAGAGTGTTACCTAAAAATATATAGTAGTCTAGTCCTAAAATCCAAATCTGAAGTCCAATGGTATTTTGAAATTGTGAATCATAAACTTAACTCTTACTTCAGCCCTCCGATTTAAAAGATAATATTCTTTTGGGGGGTTCACTGGAGTGGTGTTCAGCACCTTGCTCAAAACCTCAGTGAATATTCTAGATTCCAATTAGCCACAATTTAGGGGTGTTCTATGCTGGTTTAGGAATGATCAATGTAAACTATGTCCAGTTGTATATATAAGATTGCCAATATTTTTTTAATGTTTATTTATTTATCTTTGAGAGAGAGCATGAGTGTGGGAGGGGCAAAGAAAGAAGGAGAGAGAATCCCAAGCAGGCTCTGCACTGTCAGCACAGAGCCTGATTGGAACTCGAACTCACAAACCATGAGATCATGACTTGAGCCGAAATCAAGAGTCAGTCACCTAACTGAGCCCTAAGATTGCCAATATTTCAACTTCTGCCTTTGAAATTCAAACCAAACCACAAGCTCTTACCTCTGTATACTGACAAGTGCCCATAGAAGTTCTTGGTGGGGAATCTGAAATACCATCGCTGTGTACTTCAGCCTTAATAGGGAGAAATGGAGCCGATTGTCCCCACCCCCACCCCACCCCCACCTACACACACACCTTACCACCATTGTTCACCAACATAAGACTGTGTGGGCACATGTAATCTGTGAACCCTCTTAGCAATGCCAGCCAGACACTGAAACTTGCTAAATGCATCTTTCAGCACTTCTTTCCTGGACAGATGGATACACAAAGGCGGCACTTATGTTTCCCGGATGTGTGTTTCTGCAGCCCCTCTTCTACCCTTTAGCTCTTTCCTTCTCACACCTTCCTCACTGAGGGAATGAGACAAGCCTTGTCCCAGACAACAGACTCTAGGGCCTGTGCATATAGGCAGACATGGAGATAAGAGCTTCACTAGTTTGTGTGTGTTTTTTTTTAACCTTTTTTTAAACTGTCAAATATAATACAAATCCAGAAAGCCACATGAAACAAATGAACAGATTAGTGAGTTGTTAAAAGGCAAACCTTCTTGTAACTGGCATCCATGTCAGGAGAGAGGACTGGCCAACCACCCTAGACACCCTCCAGAGGCACCTCACAAACACACCTCCCGCTGCTATGAATAACCTCTGTCCTCACCATAGTGATTATTTTTCTTCTTCTACTGGCTATTAACACCTGTATTACTAGTTTCCTGTGGCTGCTATTAAAAAATCATCTCAAACTGGATGGCTTGAGACAACAGAAATTTATTCCCTCAAAGTTCTAGAGGCCAGAAGTCCAAAATAAGGGCTGTGCAGGGCTGCTGTCTCTCTGGGGTGTCTGGGGGAGAATCGTTTGATTCCAGCTTCTAGTGGCTGTCAGCATTCCGTCACTTGCAGCCACAAACGATCCAATCTCTGCCTTGCTGGTTGGATGGTCTCTTCCTCTTCTGTCTGTGTCAAATCTCCCTCTACCTAACTTATGAGGACACTTGTGATTGGATTTAGGGCCACCTGGATGATCCTAGAGGATTTCCTCCTCTCAAAATCCTTAATGTAATTACATCTGCAAAGACCCTTTTTCCAATTAAGGTGATGCTGACTGGTCCATAGGATGTGGACATATTTTTGGAGGGGTCACCATTCCACTTAGTACACCATCCAAGTGTAAATTCCTACAACACTGTATTTTGCTTTGCCTTTATTTTGTCTTTCAGGTTTCTTAACTGATAGGTTCCCCATCCATCTCTCTCTCTCTTTGTTTTAACACCTTACAATTTATTTGCTGAAGAAGTTGGATCATTTATTTTGCTTTCCCAAAGCTGGGGTTGTACTGATTGAATGCGTGTTGTGTAGTTTAGCATGTTTCTTTGTCCTCTGTGTTTCCTGTAAGTTGGTAGTTAAATCTAGAGGCTCAGTCAAGTTCAGGTCTGATTCTTTTGTCAAAACTGCTTTGTAGGGGGTGCCTGGGTGGCTCAGTTGGTTGAGCGTCTGACTTCGGTTCAGGTCATGATCTCACAGTTTGTGAGTTGGAGCCCCTGCATCGGGCTCTGTGCTGACAGCGCAGAGCCTGGAGCCTGCTTCGGCTTCTGTGTCTCCCTCTCTGCCCCGCCCCTGCTCATAGTCTGTCTGTCTCTCTCTCAAAAATAAATAAACATTAAAATAAAAATTAAAAAAAAAAAAACCCATTACTTTGTAGGTGGTGGTGTGTTTGTCAAAGGACACAGAATCACCTCTTTCTGATGTTAGCAGTCATAGGTACTGTGTGATGAGAAAACCACCATTTGGAGTGGCTGCCTATGCCTCTTGCAGTATGACAGCCCTGCTCACACCTGGAGTCTGGATATTCATTTGTTTGTTTATGGAATTTTATTTTTATTGAAATATAATTGACACACAATATCGTATTAGTTTCTGGTGTACATCGTAGTGATTTGACGTTTTTCTACATCAGGAAATGAGCCTACAATAAGCCTAGTCGCCATCTGTCATCATAGAAAGTTATTACAATGTTATTGACTCTATTCCCTATAGTTTACATCACATGCCAGAGTCTGGATGTTTAAATAAGGACCTACGCTTAGGATTCCCGCCCAGGCTCCTGCTTTGCTTTTCCCTGGGCACCTTTTAAAAATAACCACTTACAGTGGAGCCTGGAAAAAGTTAGTGGCCTCTGCCCCGACCACCTTATAAGTAATAAGGGCTTGCTACCCTGCTCTCTATCTCCCGCTCGCTCCTGCCCTGGGACAGAAGACTGCCTCTGCCTGGCTCATTGTGCACATCCCCACTCCCTCCACCACCAGTTTCTGGCATTTGTAACAAATGTTGTGACTTTTCTTCTTTTGTGTGAGTATATGGAAACTGTGGCTTCATCATAATGACCCTGGAGTTTTCACTTCCCCCAAATGGGAGTTCTGATGCAGAGGAAGCTACCTGCTGACCCCGTGGTGGTGGCTTCTGCCTCCTCATTCAGCATATTCTGCGTATTCTTAATACACCAGGCAAGGGCCCCCTAAAACAGATACTTAATACATAGGTCTTTAATTCATTAGAGACTGCCAAATGGTGATTTCCATGCCATTATCTTTTTGGATGTATTTGTTGAAATACTTCTGTAAAGAGAAACTTTCCTTCATTTACTATTTGTTTACCCAGAGGTATAAGAAAGGTGGGATAAATGCTTGGTTCCTACCTTAATGTACCAGTTTGCAAAATAAACAACCCTCAAAGGTAATTTATTAGAATTATTGGATTTTTTAAATCATGATTAGCGAATGGATTTAAACATATTTGTCACCTTTCAGTCCATTGTAATCTTATTGAAGTTCAATTTATTCCATCTTGAGCCAGTGAAAGGCTCTACAAATGGCTTTCCAATTCCTTTTGGCACAGTCCCAATAGTCTTTGATACCTTCTTTGCTACCCAGTGTAACGATATACTCCTGGCTCATTGTCTACATCTCCTGCCTCCAATCTGGAATCTGACATTTATACAAAGAGCCCTGGTTTCTTTTACTGAAAAATGATATTCCAGCACCATAGTCTGCACGCTAGGGATGTTTATTGCTACTAGGTAGGTCATTGTTTCTAGCTCTAAAATTAAAATATATAATAATAACAACAACAACAACAACACACAAGACAGGAGAGGGGTAATTAAAGTTTTCTAAGGTCCTAGCATTGTCAAGGAAGTGCTAAAAGCACCATATGGGGTTTACCTAACCTCTTCTAACAGCTGTAGCCCCGTTTTCCCCCAGAAAGTGTTCTGGTTCTCAGAGTTACCTGGGATACTAGAATTAGAATATCACATTACAGTTCATTTTCTTTATCCCACATCTTACACACACATGCACCATTCTCAGAATAACAGTATTTTCCCCCTTCAAAATAACAGTATTAACATGCAGGCTGGGAATGCATTTTCAGTCATTTGGGGCTTCTTCAAAGTCCACACAGGAAGTAAATGCAGAGATAAGGTTGAAACTGACTCACTACCACCTGGGACTTTGTGGGGTTTAGACAGAAGGAAAGGATAGTAAGGGATTCCAGCCACGAACTCTAAACGTGTGTAAAAAGTAGGAACATTTTAGAGGATTTTGTTCTTCATAATTTAAAAAAAAAAATTTTTTTTTAAGTAATCTCTATACCCAACGTGGGGTTTGAACTTACAACTCCCAGATCAAGAGTCACATGCTCTATGAGCTAAGCCAGCCAGGCACACTCAAGTTCTTCATAATTTTGAAGATCTTTGAAACAGTCTTTGTTAGACCTTTCTTCTGCTTTTTCACCCTCCAATTTCTAGCAGAAGGCGTTTATGCTTAGGAACTCAGCCAACAGCTTATGGGGGAACTCTTCCAGGTAACAATTCTCCCTTGTCAATATGTAAAATTATTTTCAACTATTTTAAAAGTTTACTAATTTATTTTGAGAGAAAGAGAGGGTGTAAGCAGGGTAGGGCAGAGAGAAAGGGAGAGAGAGAATCTCAAGCCAGCTCCAGGCCCAGCACAGAGCCCAAAGTGGGACTTGATCTCATGGCCAAGAGATTATGACCTGAGCCAAAATCAGGAGTTGGACACTTAACTGACTGAGCCACCCAGGCACCCCTCAACTGTTTTAAGAAAATGTAGACAACCAAAGTTGACTTAAAAATTTATGTATTCTCTTTTTTACCTCTGCTTTTAAAAGACGTGAGGAAGGCAAAGTGAAGGAGTCCATAACATTTGTCTCCTCGAACAAGAAGAAGTTTATCTAAGGTTTGTGTCAGGAACTGCACAGTTTAGAATCCCCGTGTATCCAAGCATTTACGTAGCCACACCCAAGTCACAGCCCACACCTGGTTATGAAGTTATTGGAAAGTTTAAACCAAAATTGCACCCAATGTAAATTATCATTATTATTCTTACAGCTTCAGTCTTCAGGTGCATTTTGTGGCTTTAGATTTCCTATTTGAGTTTTTCATCTTGTACACCTGTAATATTTTGAAAAGTAGTTTTAACTAGGCATCTCTCCATAGTGACATCCTATTCTGAACCTCTGTGTTTTTATTGTTTACGTTATAAATAAAGATGTTCTTGGCCATTACAAAGGATGAGCTGAAGCTTTGAAATGTTTTTTTAATGAGGAAGCTCAAGGTTTTATGAGAAAATATAACAAAACATCCTTGAAAGTAGCACAGCATCCTGTGTCATAAATCCAGGATTGGAAACTTTCTCAACAGGCTCTTTTCTTTTCTTCCCCTTCCCTGTCTATAAAAAACATTTAGAAGAGTTTAAGATGTGGGAACGGACAGCACCCAACCCACTTCTCCAGTGGTACATTTCTGAGGGTAACCAAGAAAAATGTATCAAAATTGCAAATGAAAGATCCTGTTGAACTGGAAGAGAACACTTCTCATCTCCTGATGTGCCCTTCCAGACAGAAGCAGCTCTGCTAGTTTAATATCCTTGGATTATCCTGCTTCTCCCTAGCGAAGGAGGGATGGCTTTCCTAATTTTTAAACTTATAAAGAATAAACTGGCGGGGCGCCTGGCTGGCTCAGTCAGAAGAACACACATCTCTTGATCTCGGGGTTGTTAGTTCAAGGCCCAAGTTGGGTATAGAGATGACTAAATAAATAAATAAACTAAAAAAAAAAAAAAAAAAAAAAAAAAAGAATAAACCGGGAAGGCTCCACTTAACCTCTCTTCTTCCTGAACCTATACAGGGAGGCCTATAGTCCATCAACATTGCCTTGAATAAATGGAAAGAGATTGGGAATTAGAAGCCCCCTTATCTACAAATGTAAGCCGCATTCTTCAAACATCAGTTTTTATCAGCAATAAAAGTCATATTTTGATCACCTGCCTAATTCTTTGTCTAATTTCCCAATTGGCTCAAAAGTTGGGTGGGGATGAGGAGTGTTATTTATTGTTCTAAAATCCAAACACACATCTAAGAATTTATCCTACACATACAATTATGTATGTGTGAAATGACACATGTACAAAATTATTCATTGCTTCACTGTTTGTGAACGGCAAAAGACTGAAAACAAACTGAATGTCCTTGTAGAATTATTTAAATATATTAAGACACTGCTGCACAATGGAGTACTATATAGTCATAAAATTTGAGGAAGCTCCAAACAGAGATTAAGTAAAAACAAACAAAAACCCCCACAAAACAAAAACAATGTACAGAGCTGTGAATATAGTGTGCTATCAGTTCTGTAAGAAAAGGAAAAATGCATAAATATTTGCTGGTGCATTCATAGATTATTTCAAGAAGGATATACAAGAAACTAATGATTTTATTTACTTATTTTGCTTCAGGGGAAAGAAACATGGTAGCTAGGTGCATTTTATATTTGTTGCTCCTTAAAGTCACAGAAATAATGGGTGAGTGAAAATCCAAGGCAGAAATCATATGTCTTAAAGTCTTATGAAGTAGGTATACCTCTGAAATCATATTTGTTTGTAGATGGGTTATAAATTAATCAGTCATAAAAATAAATCAGTTATTCACTCAATCAAAATGCATTCACACTTAGTCATCTAAATTGAAGTGATTGCTGTGATTGGACTTTAAAAGAAAATACTTAATTCACATTTGCATAAATCCACATATAATTGAGTACCTAAATGGAATTTTCAAATAAATAGAATAAAAGCATAGGTATATGAATTGTTGCACTATATGGTAAGTTTCATCATGAAAAGCTATCTCAGTCTCACATATTCAGAAACTACTCATGGAGAGCCTCCTCTGTGCTACGTCCTGCTCTAAACTCTGAAAACAAAGGGGAACAAGACACTGTCCCTGTTCTTAGTAGTGTTTCCCCTAACAGGGCATAGAGACCATAAACAAATAAACAAGCAGACAATTTTTTTTTTAATTTTTTTTAACGTTTTATTTATTTTTGAGACAGAGAGAGACAGAGCATGAACGGGGGAGGGGCAGAGAGAGAGGGAAACACAGAATCGGAAGCAGGCTCCAGGCTCTGAGCCGTCAGCCCAGAGCCTGACGCGGGGCTCGAACTCACAGACCGCGAGATCGTGACCTGAGCTGAAGTCGGCCGCTTAACCGACTGAGCCACCCAGGCGCCCCAAGCAGACAATTTTAAAAAGTGATAATGCTAGAATCAAACCTATAAATACAGAGAACAAACTGGTGATTGTCAGAGGGAAGGGGGTGGGGGGCATGAGCAAAATGGGTGAGGGCAAGTGGGAGGTATAGGCTTCCAGCTATGGAATGAATAGATCATGGGAATAAAAAGTACAACATAGGGAATATAGTTAATGATATTGTAATAGCCTATGGTGACAGATAGTAGCTACATTTATGGTGAGTTTAGCACAATGTATAAACTTGTCCAATCACTATGTTATACACCTGAAACTAATGTAACGTTGCATATCAACTATATTCAATGAAAAAAAAATTAAGGGATAGTACTAAAAGAAAATAAACACAGCTAAGAAGATAGAGTTGATAAACTGGGAGAGGAAACAGGATTATTTTTCCAATTTGGGGTGGGGGGTGATAAACACATGTAGTATGCCTCTCTGTGCCAGGCACCCAATGCGCATGAAGTAGTAAACACAGAAGACACCATTGCTGCTCTCAGAAAGCTAACATTCCGTTGTGGACTGACAATAAATAATCAAATCTATATTTAAATTTGCAGAATCAAATTTATCACGATAACCCAAACCATATAAGCTTCAGGCCCCACAAAACCTGTATGTACCTGTAATAAGGTACCAGATGGGTTGGCATAAAAAACAGACACATAGACCAATGGGATAGAATCAAAAGCCCATGCTACTCTTGATCTCAGGATTGTGAGTTCAAGCCCCAGGTTGGTTGGGCATATACATTACTTTAAAAAAAAAAAAAAAGTCAAAAGCCCAGAAATAAAACCAAGCAAATATTTGGCAGGGAGCCAAGCAAACTCAATAGAGAAAAGACAGGCTCTTCAATAAATGGTACTGGGGAAATTGGATATTCCACATGTAAAACAATGAAACTAGACCCCTCTCTTAGACCACTCACAAAAATTAACTTGAAATGGATTAAAGATTTAAATGTAGGGGCACCTGGGTAGCTCAGTTGGTTAAACATTCTACTTTGACTCGTCATGATCTCCTCGTTCATGAGTTCGAGCCCTGCGTCGGGCTCTATGCTGACAGCTCAGAGCCTGGAGCCTGCTTCAGATTCTGTGTCTGTCTCTCTGCCCCTCCTCCACTCACACTTTCTCTCCCTCTCCCTCTCTCTCTCTCTCTCTCTTGAAAATAAATAAACATTAAAAAGATTTTTAAAAATTAAATGTAATACCTGAAATCATAAAACTCCCAGAAGAAAACAAAGGAAAAAAGCTCTCTGACATTGATCTTGGCAACAATTTTTTGGATATGACACCAAAAGCATAAACAACAACAACAAAATAAACAAGTTGGACTACATGAAACTAGAAAGCTTCTGCACAGCAAAAGAAACAATAACAAAATGAAAAGACAACCTACAGAATGAGAAAAATATTTTCAAACCATATATCTGATAAGGAATTAATATCCAAAAAATACAAGGAGCCCATACAACTCAATAGCAAAAAAAAAAAAAAAAAAAAAAAGAAACAATCCAATTTAAAAATGGGCAAAGAACCTGAATACATGCTTGTCTAAAGAAGATACATGAATGGCCAACAGATACCTGAAAAGATGCTCAGCATCAATAATCACTGGGGAAATGCAAATCCAAGCCATAATGAGATATCACCTCATGCCTGTTTGAATGGCTAGCATCAAACAGACAAGAGATAATAAGGGCTGGTGAGGATGTGGGGGAAAATGGAACCCTGGTGCACTGTTGGTGGGATTGTAGATTGGTATAGCCACTGTGGAAAACAGTATGGAAGTTCCTCAAAACAATAAAAATAAACTGCAATATGGTCCAGCAAGCCCACTTCCAATCCCAAAAGAAATGAAAACACTGTGTCAAAGAGATATCTGCACCCCAATATTCATAGCAGCATTATTTACAAGAGCCAAGACATAGAAACAACCTAAGTGTCCATCATGAGATGAATGGATATAGAAAATGTAGTATATACATTATTCAGCCATAAAAAAGAAGGAAATCCTGCAACATGGATAGAACTTGGGGGCATTAAGCTAAATGAAACAAATCAGATGGAGAAAAACAAATACTATATGATCTCATCGTATGTGGAATCTAAAAAAACAAACAACCCCCCTCTCCCCCGGCCAAAAACCAAACTCATAGGAAAAGAGATCAGATTTGTGGTAACCAGAGATGGGGGGCAGGAGTGGGCGGATTGTTGGATGAAGGCGGTCAAAAGTTACAAATTTCCAGTTATAAGTTAAATAAGTACTAGGGGTATAATGTACAACATGATGTCTATTGTTAGCACTGCTGAATGATATGTTGGAAAGTTGCTAAGAGTAAATACTAAGAGTTCTTACCACAAGGGGAAAAAAACATGTTTTTCTTCTATTTTGTATCTGCATGAGATGATGGGTGTTAATTAAACTTCTTTGGCAATCATTTCATGATATATATAAGTCAAATCATTATGCTGTGTACCTTAAACCTTTTCAGTGATGTTTGTCAATTATGTCTCAATAAAACAGAAAAAAAAAAAAGATACCAGGTGGTGATCAATGTTATGTAAAACAAATCAGGATAAAGTAGATGGAGTGGGGTCATTGTGAGGGAATACTGTTTATATAGGGTGGTCAGCAAAGGCCGCTGATAAGATATTTGTGCTTGAGGTCTGAAGGAAAACCCAAACCTTGGAAACAGCAAATGCAAATGTCCTGAGGCATGTATACTGAGAGATCTTATGTATATTTGTTATCCAAAAGGATTTAGCCTACGCTTAGTTAATTCTTTTAGAATATTTTACATTTACAGAATCAAGGAACAATTACACTAATAAACATATATACTCATTAAGCAATCAATTCATAAGAAATGCAGAGGGTGAATTTTCATGAAAACAGTTTCATTTTCTGCAAACCAATCTGCAATTTAGTACTGTACAAAGTTTATAGGCTGACTCACATGTTCACACTTGGTCCTCCACAATGATACTCCTAAAATCCTAAAATGATTAATTAAGTTCTCTTTATTTCTGGTATCTTTCTAGTATCTGACTCTAAGAACCAGAACAAATTTCTTTACATCTTCTGTGAGTCTTCCAAAGTTTACTTTATCCAGAGACAAAGGAGAAAGAATCCTTCAAGTTGGTAGCTCTTAGCTCTGTTTTTAGAGTAAACATAACCGTTTAATGAAAACAGACAATGTGCGTGCACTGAGTGTTATTTTAAGGGAATCAACAGAGAAGGGAGGGATGGGGGAAAACCAGAAGAGATCAAAGGTTATTAAACAACCCGGAATTAATAATAATAAGCTTTTGAAAAAGTTTCAAGCCAGTGTATCCTGTTTTTTTCCTGTCTACCTTCAATAAAGAAATGGTCATTAGAGAGAGGATGAATTTAACTAGACTCCAAGCTTTCCTGAATCAGAAGGGAGAGCCTCTTTTGTTTACTTTTGTGTCCTCAGGGACAAGCACATGGTAGGCTCACTATGTATATTCGTGGAATTAATAATTAATGTTAAACTGAGCAGTAGCAACCATAGTTTTCCTATACTTCCTGGTGACACTTGGATTCAATCTTATATATGGGTTTCTTATTATTTTTCCAAGCCCTGCCCACAAAAAACCTTAAGAAGATGAAATGGAGAACTTTCAGCCCTGACCCTGTAGTCACAGAAAATGGGAGAATACCTGACTGCGGGCCTCACAAGAATTTCAAGGCCCAGAACATGTAAGTTGGGCCTAGATGGCTTAGCTCACTGAGCCTCAGAACGTTCACCTTCCATGGTAGTCTAAGCTGCTTCTGAGCTGCTGTAGTTGGGAACATAGAAAGCAGGGAGTCTGTCATTTTATGTTCCTTTGACCTGGGGGATATTCCATTCTGCAGAATTGCCAAGAGATGCAAACTTTGGGTGCACTCTGAGAGATACAAAGGAGGCAATGGAAGCCACATTCATCCTCCTGCATCTATATCTTATTTATATCCTTTGCTCTGCCTGTTGGCTCATTTAGAACTAAATCAAAGTAATATCAACTTGAAGAAAAGCCTTGTCTTTATTCTCTCCATTCCCCAAACTTAGACCAAATCCCATGGTCTAGTTTTGAGCTCTAGCTCTGTGTTTACAGGGAGCATATTTAATAAAAGATGACAATTTATGCAGAGTATTATTTTTTTTTAAGTTTATTTCTTTATTTTGAGAGAGAGAGAGAGAGAGAGAGAGAGAGCATGAGCAGAGGGGCAGAGAAGGAGAGAGAGAGAGAATCCCAAGCAGGCTCCGTGCTCTCAGCACGGAGCCCAATGTGGGGCTTGAACTCATGAACTGTGAGATCATGACCTGAGCTGAAATCAAGAGTCGGTCGCTTAACCAACTGAGCCACCCAGGCACCCCTGCAGAGTATTATTTTAAGAGGAGCTAGAAATATATGCTCCAGCCCTCGAAGAGGTGACTTTATAGTAAGGGAGGCAAAAAATATAAAAACTATTCCCTCAAAAGCAATGTCAAAGCTACAGGTTCTGGGGCACCTGGGTGGCTCAGTTGGTTAAACGTCTGACTTCGGCTTAGGTCGTGATCTCACGATTCATGGGTCTGAGCCCTGCATTGGGCTCTTTGCTGTCAGTGCAGAGCCTGCTTCAGATCCTCTGTCTCCCTCTCTCTCTGCCCCTCCCCCATCTGCTCAAGTGCGCGAGCTCTCTCTCTCTCTCTCTCTCTCTCTCTCAAAAGTAAATAAACATTAAAAAAAAAAAAAAGCTACAGCTTCTAAGAACTATAATGAACCACACGACATTCACTCAATTCGATGTAATAGTGTAGAAATCTGCCTCTTCAAATTATATTTTTTTTACAGAATTTTAAAACATAGTAAAAGATTATCCAGTATGGAATTATTTAATGTATTTAAACTAGACCTCTTGTATGAGTATACCACAATACCATACACTTCTCCTCCTGACTCCAATATTTCTTTGTGGTTGGGGTAGAAGTCCACAGTACTCAAGCTGTCAATGGTGTCTGCAATGGCTCCTCAGTCACCTTGACTTGGATGTGGTAGGAGGAGTCTCATGGAAACAAGGCCCAGAGCCTCTTGGCCTTTTAGGGATAGGAGGGTGGAGGGATAGTGTGTACTCTGCACTGGGAACAAGCATCATCGAGCTATGAAAGCTCTGGGCTTTACTGAGTGAACCCTAGTGTGTTGGTCTAGTTATGATGTAGTATCCTTCAAGAGATGTCAGAAACACTTATGTGTGGGCTCTGATAAGGTACAAGGGCCAGAACAAAGATTTCAAGTCTTAATTCAAATACAAAAACAATAAGAAGTGTTATAATTGGGGACGTGTGGGGTACTATGGCAGCATAGATGAGGGACAACTTCTCCCAAGAAATAGTATCGGCTAATGAATGCAGAAGGAATGATGGACTAATCGCCATTTTGCCATCTGAATGAAATAATGGATCTAGTCAATGATCATCAACAGCTGCTAAAATCATTAGGTGAGAAGCTGATGGGGAACTTTATGATTCTGGATCAGACAATACTTGGGCTCAGTGATTAATTTTTTTTAAGTTTATTTATTTTTGAGAGAGAGAGAGAGAGAGAGAGAGAGAGAGAGAGAATGAACATGATCTGGGGAGGGGCAGAGAGAGAGAGGAAGACACAGAATCCTAAGCAGGTTCCAGGCTCCAAGCTGTCAGTACAGAAACCAACGCTGGGCTGGAACCCACAAACCGTGAGATCATGACCTGAGCTGAAGTTGGACCCTCAACTGATGAGCCACCCAGGTGCCCCCCAATGATTAATTTTAATATTCCAGAAAGGAGACTAATAGACCATACATGTCTCCTAATGTGATGCAATAAAAGCACAGTGTCACCTATGGAATGTTCCTCCCAAAGTTTATAGCCAGAATCTTATCAAGCCTCTAGACCTAATTTTCAATTTATAGGAAATGCAGGGAACAGAGGAACATTTTAAATAACACCCAGGATACAATCAGCCAAACCTAGAATGTAGCAAATTCTATAGGGAAATGATTTGATTTCATCAACAAATAAATGGTGAGGAAAACTAAAGAAAAGAACATATAGATTAAAATAATTTTAAGAGGCATATCAACAATGCAATATGTGAATAGCATTTGGATCCTGATTTGAATAAAGGAACTGAAAATATATTTATGAGGCAAAGAAATTTGAGTACTGACTGCCTATTGATGATATTGAATAATTTTTATTAAATTTACTTTTTGAGTATGATAATGGTAAAGATGGCTATTTTTAAGTCCTTATTCTTAAAGATACACATATAAGACTTTATGGATGAAATCATTATGCCTGCCACTTGCTCTACAATAGTCTGCTGACGGTTTTGGGGAAGTGGGTACCATACAGATAAAGCAAAAGTGATCATATGGTGATAAATGTAGAAACTGGATGGTGGGTATTTGGGGAGTTATTATACTATCTACTTTTGGAGCATTCTTGAAAATTTCTGTGATAAAAATGAAAACAAACAACACAACAACAACAAAAAAACTTGCAGCCCTCTTAGCTCTCTCCTTGTGAATTATTTTTCAAAGCCTACCAATGGTTTATCAACAACACCTTTGCAAAACAATACTTCATCTATGGATTTCTTTCATTGAGGTCCCATGATTCTCTCAAAATTCCCCATGGTTGTTCTGAGTTAATTTATTACTTCATTTCTGTTTTTGAATGAGTAAGAGAGAACTTTTTCCCTGGGATTTTTCTACTAACTGCGCAGTTATGCTCCCCAATGTGGGGATTAGACCAGTCCTCTCAGTGGGAGGTGCCCCCAAAGCATGATTTCAGCTTGTGTGTTAAGAGAAGATCCCCCAGACCTTCCTATGCTGCTCCTGTCTTCATAAAGCTTTCCTGGGAGACCTCTGCATGATAGGGAATTTCTTAAAGTAGTCTTGCTTCTGGAATGATTTTCTACCACTTTGCTGCCCAAGTTGTATGGGTCAGGATTTCCTCCACAATGCCACCTACCCCATCTCAGCTGGTTTTGCTTCTTTTCTCTCCTTCATTAATGAAGTTTCTAAGGTCTTTTCAATATATGCCTGTCACCCATCCATGAGAGAGTGCTTCATGTTGTAATTTAATTGCTGTTGTTATCATTGCAGTGAGTAGGCTCACTTTTGTATTTTGAGCAGAGTCATCATATCTGAATTTATGGGGCATGATGCTAAATGAAATTTGGGGGACTCACTCTAAGAAAAAGAATACCAAATTATGTAGGAAAATGAGTATCTCTTTAAATGAAATGATAAATCACAATAAAGACAAATACCACAAAATCCAGAAAAAATAACATTTTAAATTAGTTAACTGCCAGAAACATTTCTTTAATACTTTCTCCTACACTTTTGGCTTTGATCCCCAGATCAAACTGCCAGAAACATTTCTTTAATACTTTCCCCTACACTTTTGGCTTTTAGGTTTTGATCAATCTGTATATAACAATAATTTTGTAACATTTTCTACATAAAGAGTATTTTCTGTAGAAAATGGTACAAAGATAATTCAGTCTTTCCTCTAGAATAATTAGAATTTCTCTAGGATGCTTTTTATTATTGGTTACTTAGAAAGGTATTGCTATTGGTGATGCTTTGTAAATATTTAAGAGTATTATCAAATTTAGGGACACCTGGGAATCTCAGTCGGTTGAGCATCTAACTCTTGATTTCAGCTCAGGTTGTGATCTCGTGGTCATGAGATTAAGCCCTGAGTTGGGCTCTGTGCTGACAGTGGAGCCTGATTGGGATTCTCTCTCTTTCTCTCTCTGCCCATCCCCCATGTGTGCTCTTGCCCACCCTCAAAATAAATAAACATTTTTTAAAAAGAGTATTATCAAATTTAGGAAAACTGTCATTTTTTTTCACATATTGATTGTAAGATTTCAGGGTGTATAAATGTTACTTGATGGCACTCATTACAATGGTATAATTTTAGATCATATTTGTTGTCATTATTTTTAAGTGATCAAAAAATTTAATTTTGGGGGCACCCAGGTGGCCCAGTCAGTTAAGCCTTCAATTATGGATATGGGCTCAGGTCATGATCTCACAGTCCTGAGATTTAGCCCTGAGTCAGTCCCCGAGCTCGGTGTGGAGCCTGCTTAAGATTCTCTCTCTCTCTCTCTCTCTCTCTCTCTCTCTGCCCCTCCCCCGCTCACACGCACTTTCTCTCTTTCAAAAAAAATTTTGTGGGGGCACCTGGATGGCACAGTGGTTAAGTGTCCAACTTTTTAAAAAAATTTTTTTTATGTTTATTAATTTTTGAGAGACAGAGCGTGAGTGGGGGAGGGGCAGAGAGAGAGAAGGACACACAGAATCTGAAGCTCCATGCTCCGAGCTGTCAGCACAGAGCTCTACTGGGCACTGGAACCCACTGACCACGAGATCATGACCCCAGCCACAGTCAGACGCTTAATTGACTGAGCCACCCAGCCGGCCCTAAGCGTCCAACTCTTGATCTTCATTCAGGCCATGATCTCACAATTTGTGAGCTCAAGCCTGCGCTGGGCTCAGAGTTGATGCCCCGGAGCCTGCTTGGGATTCTGTCTCTCCTCTCTACCCCTCCCCTGCTTGTGTGCTCTCTCTCTCAAAATAAATAAATGAATATTTTTAAAAATTAAAAAACATTTTACAATGTGTTATGATTTTCTCCTCTTCATTAATTGGATTGTAAATAATCCAAAAGGCTTATTCCTTTCTTTTTTGGAATTTATTCTTCTTCCTAATCAATTGCTGCTATTGAGATGATCTAAAAATTTTTTGGTATAATTTGCTTCTTGAAGTCAAAATTATGCCCACTACCATTCTCTTTATCACTTTATCTTCATGCTCCATTAATTTTATGAATTTTTCTCAGTTCTTTATTAAATAACTCTGTGCTGACAGCTCAGAGCCTGGAGCCTGCTTCAGATTCTGTGTCTCCCTCTCTTTCTGTCCCTCTCTTGCTCACGCTCTGTCTCTCTCTCAAAAATAAATATATATTAAACATTTTTTTAATAAATAAATAACTCTGAAACCTGTAATTTCCTCACGTTTTACTGAAATGTTCTAAAACATCTGTTCAAATTATAGATATAATGGCTTATTCTCAATTCAACTGCTTCTTAAACAGATAAGAAAAATGCCCATATCGCTTTAACACTATCAGACACTAGGCGAAATGGGATAGAGGGAAATTTGAAATGGAAAGAACACCAGTTTTAAATTTTTAAAATGTTTTATTTATTTTTGAGAGAGAGAGAGCAGGGCACGGGCAGGGGACAGCATGGGCAGGGGAGGGGCAGACAGAGAGACACAGAATCTGAAGACAGGCTCCAGGCTCTGAGCTGTCAGCAAACAGCCCAATGCAGGGCTCAAACTCAGGAACCCTGAGATCCTGACCTGAGCTGAGGCTGGACGCTCGACCGACTGAGCCACCCAGGCGCCCTGAAAGAATACCAGTTTTAATGATCTTGGTTAAAATATTTTACTTCTGCAAATTTAACAAAAACACTATCTCATGAACATGTTACTAGGATTCCTCCCAGGCTTTGGAAAGAGCTTATGTAACTGAGGGGCTCTGAAGCTTAAACTTCATTAGCTTCACTGTAAATCCACCTCTGATCTTGAGAAATCAGTATAAATATCCTCTTCCTTCCCTTGGACAAAGTGTGTTCCTGTGTTTTGTGTGCTGGATCTTCTGTTTGCTCCTCCAGATCCAGTCTCCACGGGGGAGGCGATGCATTCTGGTTGGGTCCAGCTGAAGGAGAGTACTGGTAACAGATTGGAGCAAAGGGGCAACATCCTCTGACCTTTATTTCCCTGGCTCCTTCCCTGATGTGTTGGCATGAGTTGGATGCCTCTTGTGAGGGCCCTCTCCAAACAGTCCTCTTTGTCACCACTTCCTTGTTTTATTCAGTCAGCCCTTGGGATGGTAAAAGAACCTTCATTGTTACTAGTCC
The DNA here is from genome assembly GCF_023721935.1 of Panthera uncia. Lineage (NCBI taxonomy): Eukaryota > Metazoa > Chordata > Mammalia > Carnivora > Felidae > Panthera > Panthera uncia. The sequence goes on along the minus strand of NW_026057584.1, from coordinate 62,232,005 downwards.
CAGGATACTGCCTTATCCCTCAGTTTATTTATGCCCCGCCTACAATTTTGTAGAAAGTGGTTTATTAAACTCTTGAAATTACCCAAGTTGAGTATATCACTTTTTCCTGCTGGGACTCTGATACAGTTTGTAACATCAGCCTTGTACAGGCAACAAATTTTTGTTGTTTAACACTATCTTAACCACTTTGAAGTGTACAGTTCAATGGCATTAAACACATTCATATTGCGAAGCCATCACCACCATCTATCTCCATAATTCTTTCATCATGTAAAACTGAAACTCCGTACCCACTAAACAGTAACTCTCCATTCTCCCCTCCTCCATTCCCTGGCAACCACTATTAAGCTTCCTGTCTCTATGACTTTGACTACTCTAAGTATCTCATTTAAGTGGAATCCTATAATATTTGTGTTTTTATGAGTGGCTTATTTCACTTAGCACAATGTCCTCGGGTTCATCCATGCTGTAGCATACGACAGAATACCCTTCCTTTTTAAGGCTAAATTCCATTGTATGTGTTGAATGCCACTGTAAGTGGCATTTTAGATTTCTTCTAAAAGTTTTTTTTTTCTTTAACTCAGCATTGTGTGTATGAATTTCATCTATGTCAATGTAGGTACCAAGAGATGGTCTTTTAGTATATTATCCTATAAAGTTAAGCTATGAAAGAGGTGGATATTAGCAAGAAAGTCTTCACGGTGCTTTTTCTGAAAAAATGAAGCTTGCAGCTGTGTAGCCAGGAAGCTTGGCCTCTGGAAGAGAGAGGGAAGGGGAGGGAGGGGGTAGGGAGAGAAAGGGAAGAACAGAGACAGAAGCGGGAGGGGAGGGGAGAGAGAGACTAAAGGACTAGGGACCCAATAGGAACATTAAATAAATGTCCCGCAGTAAACGTGGTTTCTCGAAGTAGACTGTACCTGCAGTTCTACCCAGACACTATAGGGCATAAAGGAGCAGTTACATTTGTTTAGGTGCCACTGTTTCTAGGCAGAGTCTGGTCTTTTTATTCCCAGTGCTAAGCTCCATACCAGGACATTAGTAGGTATGTAATAAAACAGTTTGCTGAATGGATGAGTGAGAGTACTTTGACACATATTTGATGTGTTTTGTTAAATACCTAAATTCTCACTGACTTGATCAAAAAAGAAAATTAACTTTTTAATTAAGTCTGGCAGAAAGTAGAGACTAGATAAGTACTGAACTTGATGAGTGAATAAAAGAGAACCTGATTAATTTGAATTAAAATTACCTGAGTATACCTAATTTTTTTCTCATCGTCTTGATGCAATGTCTGGATTGAATCTGTAACTGCATTTTTCCCCCCAAATAAATATATTTGATCTATTTTGGGACTGCCAAAAAGCCCTGAGATCACTTAGGGATCTCAAATTTTCAAGAAAACTGAGGGGAAAATAAAGATTACTTCACAAGAAAAAAACTCCGTTAGTGACTATATTATCGTGCAAAAAGTATACTAATAGAAAAGAGTTCTAGCAGAGGTAATAGATTTCTGCATTAGATGGCATCTTGGTCTTCTAAAATTACGTTTTTTGTTTTAAATTAACGTCACCTGCTCCTCCTACTATATGCCAAGCAGTTCCCAGTAAGGAACATGTTGTATCACGTTTAATGCTCACAACTGTATGAAGTAGGTAATATTTATCATTGGCCCCACTTGATACATGAGGAACAGAGAAGCTGAGTAAATTGTCCCCTTGTCTGTAAACAAGGAGAGCCATTACTTGAGCGCAGGCAATCGGATTCCAGATTCCCAGCTCCTAAACGCTCTACTCTGTTGTTTTCTCAACCTTAAGGTTCCTGAATCCCTGATTTTTAAAAATTTCACTTGCCATTTTTTTGAGAACTATCACAACGCGATAAAGTTTAGATATATATACGGATCAAGTAAAACAAATTTTTTGAGAAGTATAATCTGAAAAAAAGCCAAAACTTCATACGCATGAAGCGCCGAAGTAAGTACCGGAGATACAAACCCGGTCTAGAAATACTTAATATATATTTACCCTAACACTCTCCACCACCCTGCAGGACACTTCAAACCAATCTCCTTGGCGAGGGGGCGGGACTTCGCGGGCCGTGGGAGCCCACGGCCGGCGCGCATACTCCTTACGCGGCGCTGGCTCCAGCCGCCCGAAGCTCCGCCCACTTGGGCCGCGAGGGCTGCCGGGAAGGCCCCCATCTTCCTTACGCGCGGTAGGCCAGCCGGCGGCGCTGGGAAGTGGAGACGTTGTTGTCGCTGTTAGTGTTTTTGTGGCGTGGCTCTGTGGGACCGGGACCTTAAAGGTGAGCAACTCAGGGTGGCAAAAGAGAAGTACAAAAGGATATGCTTTGCGTGGCTGCGGCGCATTCCCTTTCCTTTCTGCCTCACGCCGGGTGCGTCCACTACTTTGGTCCGCATGTTCCGGGCGAGCGCCGCGTGGGCCGCAGCCCGAGGCGGCGCGCTGGGCTGGCCGCGGAGGGGCGCGGGCCGCGGCGAGGTGCAGAGCTGGCCCGAGAGGAATGCAGGAACCGGGGTTTCCCGCACGTGCTGGGGTCGGAGCGGGCCAGTGGTTGCTTTGGGACTGGACTCAGGCGGGTTCTTTGGATGGAGGCTGCCGGCATTCCCACTGCGTCTTCGACTTCCTATCTTCTCCGTGTTTCGGTGTCGCCGAAGGTGGACGTTTCGGGCAGTGTTTTCAGTTTCTGAGGTGGTTGGCTGTGGTGAATCGCCGGAGGCGCCCTTGGATCCCGTGGGACCAACTGGAGGTCGGGGAATGGGGGTCGCAGGTGTTCCTCTAGCGTCACCTCTCTAGGGTCTTTAGTATCCCTCGTTCACTCACGTCAAGGATTCTGTGCGAAGTGAGAAAGTGTAGGTAATATTTCACTGCTAGTTGTACATTATCTCGTGAAACGGAAGTTTCAAAATTGGGTAGGCCAAAGAAGTCTTGTAACGACAGAACAGTTCTTTTCTATTTCATCCTTTGCTTTGTAAGGGACCCTAGATCATGGTAATAATTTAGGAATGTAGGTTGTGGTCGGCAAACAATGCATAAGATCGAGCAAATTTTGTAGTGGAATGGCACCATACAAATACCTATTATAGGAGCTTCCAGTGTGCATCCAGATTACTGCATAGCAGTTACAGTGTGAAAAGCGATAACTTGAAGAAGTGTACCAAAGATAGTTCACTAGAGTCAGCTAGTGGCATCTATCCTTATGAGTTCTTGCAAATATATTTTTGTAAATGTGGATGACTGGGTGGTTTAATAGAGCACTGGAGGCAAGTCATTTGAAGTCAGAAAAGTTGGTTTGTGCTCCCTAGCAAACCAGCCTCACAACCTCACTTTTTCCTTCAATGCCAACGTCAGGGAAGTGAAACAGGAAACTGGTTGTAAGGCTAACCAATATATTGGTGAATTCGGGGGCATACCCCCAGCTTAACATTATTATAGTGCCCCCAGATTCTTAAATTATCACGTGTTCCTTAACATACAGATTTTAATCTAACCCTGATGGTAATATTTGATTTTTTCAAGTATCATTATGGTACTTAATCTTCGCTGATAAGTTTTTGGTAAGTCAGCTGTGAGTAATTTTAAAAGACGTGCAACCCACGCCAAACAAATAGAACTGAGATGGATCGAAATATACTGACAGATGGTGATCTGCTTAAAGCTGGACGTGGTTGGTAAGTAGTTGAATGGAGTTTTTGCCCAGTGCTTTCTTGATCAGCTAAGTGAAGATAACTACTTGCTTTGTTATAGAGATGGAAACGTGATTTACTGAAAGGGTTGCAGATTATCTATCCTTTTCAATGTTCCATCATTTATTCCAACATTCTTTTGTTGAAATTTGAGAATTGAGTAGAGAAATTGAAACTGAAATTAAAAATTGTTGATTTTTTTTAGAAAATAATTGATAACTTTAAAACATTCTTCTAGTCTTGAGTGGTATGTAAAAAAAATAATAACCTCTTTATGCCAATTTGGGAAAATTTGCAGATAGCCACAATGGCTGAAAATGGTGATAATGAAAAAATGGCTGCTCTCGAGGCCAAAATCTGTCATCAAATTGAGGTAGGATTCTTGTGATATTAAATTGCAAAAATGCGCTCTTTCTTTGAAAGGAAATGTAGAGCCTCAAAACAAATACAGAAGGAACATTTAATTTCACTATGCTGACCTATTAAACATTTCGTGTCGAGTATTAAACATCTGGTTTGTCTTTGATACTTGGAATTAGATGAACTCACAATAGTGTAGAGTTTTGTATTAGTGAAATCAGTTTATGAAATCCAAGACCTGCAAACCTTTCAAAAGGTAACATTATAGACTAATGTTACTTTTTTGTTTTCCTTCCCCAGTTTATAAAGTGAGGATAATAGTACCCTCCTCCTCCTAAGGTTGTTGTGAAGATTACATTAGTTAATAAAATGTAAAACATTCAGAAGAGTTCCTGGCACATAATAAAGTAAAAATTCTTTGTAAAGCAACTTCTCTGTTAAATAACACTTTATCTATTTTAAGGTCCTAGTAGATTTGTCTGCTCAATTAAGCTAAGTTCTGGGCTGTTACAACTTTTAACAGAGTGTCTATTTTTTTTTTAATGTTTATTTTTGAGAGGGAGAGAGCAAGAGCAGGGGAGGGGCAGAGGGAGAGGGAGTGTCTATTTTCAGTCAGCATTTTTTTGAACTTAGGTATTATATTTAAATTGAAGCTTTTCAGTGTCCATAATGGCTCTGTGGGAAATTATCTCTTAATGTTTTCTGTTCTTACCGAGGAACTTCAGATCATATTATTTGGTGGTTTTTGCAATTCTCACAACTTTTTAAGTTGCACTTCTCTGCCATTTAAAATATCCTGTGCTACAAGTTTTTGTACTAATTTCATTATAATTTTGTGAAGAAAAATTACAAACTTCAGTTTATCATTTAGAAAGTACAAAGATGTGTATAGACAGAGTTAATAATGTCCCTTCCACAATCTGCCACCTCTCAAATTCTGTTCTCTTGCACTAATCAAAGTTAAAAACCTAATGAATACCCCTTCATACTTTGTGGTCAGTGCTCACACTAACATAATTCTTATTTCCTTCCCTTTCCCCATCACACATGGATGCATTTTGGGGGAGTAAAGTTTTGTGTCCTCAGTTATTTACCCAGTCCCCTGTTTGACGTAGGGTATTTCTATTTTTTTTTAGCTGTAAGAGTTCTGTGATGAATATCTTTATATATAAATCTTGGTAAATATGTTCACTGATAGGAGATGTTCCAGCTCAAGCGTTATACACATTTTTTTAAAACCTTTGATACTTATTGCCAGTTTACATCTCCACCTGCATGACCATTTGTCTGTGTTCAGGCCAGTACTAGGTATTCCTGTTTTTAGAATTTTGGCCAGTTTGTTAGGTGAAAAGTGTTATTTAATTGCTTTAAATTCCATTTCTTTGATTAAGAATGAGGTTGAACTTTTATATGTTTATATTACAGTCTTAGTAATTTTTTGATGTCCTTTACCCATTTTTCTATTAGGGTTTTCAGAGTTTTTTCTTCACCCTTGATTTATAAGAATTATTAACAAACTTCTTTGTCTTTTACTTTTTAGTTACTTTTGGCATTCCAAGTAGTCATACCTAGGTCTTTCCATGTATAGTTTTCTTGACTTTTTTGCTTTTATACTGAGAAATAGTGTTTTTATGCTTAAATAAACACTTGCTTATTTTTTTTAACTTTTAAAAATTAGAGAGATTAATCAGTTTATTCCAGTTCTTTTTATTTAACAATCTGTTCTTCACACACTGATTTAAAACAAGAGGCTTCTCATATACTAAATCCTTAACTGTGTTTTTAAAGACTTTATAGTCTATTCACATATCTGCTAATTACATTGTTTCAGTAATAAATTTTTGGTTTTATCTTTTTAATTTGTATTGTAAGTGTTTCATTATAGTATATTTGGGAGACAATGTTTATTGCTTCTTAAGTTATGACATGTATTTTTAAAGACTAGAACATGGTGATGTAATGGTAATTAAAAAAAAAACAGTTTCAGAATTGGAGTCAATATTATACAGTGCTCTGAAATATAATGTAATTATCTTGCAGTATTATTTTGGTGACTTCAATTTGCCACGGGACAAATTTTTAAAGGAACAGATTAAACTGGATGAAGGCTGGGTACCTTTGGAGATAATGATAAAATTCAATAGGTAAAAACCTTTTTAAAATCATCTTTAGAGTTTTCTGTTAACAAGTGCTACTATGAAGTTTTATGATCCTTTTATATATATTCTTCAGGTTAAACCGTCTAACAACAGACTTTAATGTGATAGTAGAAGCATTGAGCAAATCAAAGGCTGAACTCATGGAAATAAGTGAAGATAAAACTAAAATCAGAAGATCTCCAAGCAAACCCCTCCCTGAAGTGACTGATGAATATAAGAATGATGTAAAAAACAGATCTGTGTATATTGTAAGTAGGCCTTTAACAACGCACTTAATTATATCTTAAATATACCTTATTTAGAAAAACCATTTGGTAGAGTGGATAAGGATAAGGACTCAGGAATCATAGCTTTACCATTTACTGTGTGTTCCTGAGCAATGTTCCTAACCTGTCTAAGCCTTATCTTCATAAACGAGGAGAATATTTTTTACTTTATAGAACTATTATGAGAATTAAATGAAAAAAACCCTTATATACCATTGTACAAAATCTTGGGCATGTTGTAAGCACCCAGTGCCTATCAACATCTTATTTATCAATAGCCAGTCTTGATAGTAATTTTCTTTAGCATCTTAATTTTTTTAAGTAGATTTTTTTTTCCTGGAAAATGTCAGACCTACAAAGGTAGATTGACTGTATAATGTACCATTATCCAACTTCAGTTATTAACACACAATTAATCTTGTTTTATCTCTGTCCCAAGTAGATTATTTTGAAGCAAATTCTAAATTAGTCACTTTTATTGCACTGAGTACAGTGGCTCTTAACTAGAGCTGTTGTTAAACATTTAAGGGACAGAGGGAGATGGATATGTGTATCCTTGGCTTGGTTTCAAGACAGAATGAGTCAGAATTTCTGATAAATTGTTTACCTGAGAAGTCATTTGTCCATTTCTTTCTATTCTTCACAGAAAGGCTTCCCAACTGATGCAACCCTTGATGACATAAAAGAATGGTTAGAAGATAAAGGTCAAGTACTAAATATTCAGATGAGAAGAACATTGCACAAAGCATTTAAGGTACAGTTGTATGATATTAACAGACTTAATCTAGTTGAAAAATATATGGGACATACCTTTTTAAAAAGGGTTTTCTTCCCCTTTTCATAGGGATCAATATTTGTTGTGTTTGAGAGTATTGAATCTGCTAAGAAGTTTGTTGACACCCCTGGACAGAAGTATAAAGACACAGACTTGCTAATACTTTTCAAGTAAGTCTTTATGCTGATGTTTCTTTTGGCTGCTTAGTTATATGGAGTTGACACACTGGCATATAGAATTTGGAATAGCATCTCCTGTAAGGACAATATTTTTAGTATCTTTGGGCATTCCTTGATAAATACTTGACATTTGCTCAGTGGAAACTACTAGTCCTTTGAGACCTTAAGTGTTTTTTAGTACCTTTTCACTGTTAGCAGTTAATAAAGATTAAGTTTTAGTACTTATTTTGCATCTAAAACGTATAATCAAGTTAGACAGTAAAATTTGGGCTTTTGGTGTGGTTAGAGAATCAATCCCTGTACAATTTCCAGTCTGTTCTTAGTTCTCATAGTCTATACATGTCTATATTTGTTAGTACGAAGGACTATTTAATATGGATTTGGATCACGTTTTTGTTTTTGAGAGAGAGTGCCCACACAGGGGAGGACGAGGGACACAGGGAGAGGGAGAATCTGAAGCAGGCTCCTTACTCAGGATGAGCCTAATACGGGGCTCAGTCTGAGATCATGATTTGAGCCGAAATCATGTGTCAGAGGTTTAACCTACTGAGCCACCCAGGTGCTCTGGACCACATTCTTTAGTGTGTGTGTATGTGTCAAAAATTGGGACAAACCAGAGCGTTTTGTGGTAAAGTTAGGCCATTGTCCCCTACTTTCTCATTACGCAGTCTTTCAAATGCCATGTGCTAAATCTGATGGACTTAGAGAAAACTGATGAATCGTGCAATCAGTGTTAACCCTCAAAAGTATTGTTTAATGTAATTTTCATAATAGATCTTACTCTTGGGTTTCAGAGATTGTAGAATTTTCTCCTTTTGTGAAAGTAACACTGTAGAAAATTCTATGAAACATTAAAGAATTTACATAACTTCTAGTTTACTTTTTTTTCCTACACATGAATGAGAAAACCAGTGTGAGATTATTATGGTGTTGGGTTTCTTTTTGTTCTGAGATTAGATGGTAGTGATGGTTGTGCAATTCTGAATATACAAAAAGAAAAAATTGAGTTGTAGACTTTTAAAAGTTGTAAGTTTTATGGAATATGAATTGGTTTTTACTAAAGCTATTAAAATAAGTAACTTCCTTGACATCTTTTGAATTTTTAGGTAATTATGTTGATAGAAAATGTAACATTCCTTCCTGTGCTTAAATTACTCAAAATAATTTGCATCTTACCTTTGTTCTCATGAACTCAGTCCCTATATTTTGTGTTCTTTAGGGAAGATTACTTTGCAAAAAAAAATGAAGAAAGAAAGCAAAATAAAGTGGAAGCTAAATTACGAGCTAAACAGTAAGTACGTTGAGCCAGTCATTTTAATTCCTTAAAGGTTTAACAGGGATAGAGTTAATGGTTCTGGGAAGTGGCGCTTGATGATGAGTTCTGAAATGAGTAGCAGTAGATTTTTCTTTTGCTAGTGAAACATTGAGATCTTAAGCTGCCTTGATAATCTGGGGGCCACATTGTGTTGCATCCCAGCCTTGAACAATCAGAAAACTTACGGACTGGCTTTGATTACTAAGCAGTGTGTGATCGTGATTGAGGTTAACTTTATCAGGATTTAATTTTTTCGTGCAGTAAAAGGAAACGTTCTAACTAACATTTCTTTTGTAGAGAGCAAGAAGAAAAACAAAAGTTAGCAGAACATGCTGAAATGGTAAGTATTATTATTGGTATCCAAAGAAATCATTAATTCAAATTTATGAGACTAAAAAGTGAGGACTTTTTGAGGCATGTCTATAGTTGTTACTGTATGAAAGTCATAGCCCAAGTAATATTGCCTAAAATCATGATTTATCCAGAGAAGTAACTTAATAACTAGATTTATTTATTAACATATATACCTAAGTAAATATTACTTGTTGAAGAAATTAAGTTAAAATCAAGCTGTTGTGGAACAAGGGATGACATAGGAAAATGCACTGTTAAACTACTTCAAAATAGCATTTTAATTTATAGCCTTTTCCATGTATTAGGTATAGAGTGGTTTAAGCTGTTTGTGGTTGCTTTTAAGAAACTTCTTTGTTGCTTTGTATGTTTTTATAGAAATCTCTAGAAGAGAAGATTGGCTGCTTGCTGAAGTTTTCAGGGGAGTTAGATGATCAGACCTGTAGAGAGGATTTGCACATCCTTTTCTCAAGTCATGGTGAAATAAAATGGATAGACTTTGTCAGAGGAGCAAAAGAGGTTTGGAAACATTCATGTGCTTTTTAGCAATCAGTTTAAAAATCATAGAAACTTTTATTTTTTATTTAGTTTTTAAGTGTTTACTTCTTTAGAGAGTGGGGGACAGAGCATGAGTGGGGGAGGGTCAGAGAGAGGGAGACACAGAATCTGAAGCAGGCTCCAGGCTTTGAGCTGTCAGCACAGAGCCTGACGTGGGGCTCGAAACCACGAACCGTAAGATCATGACCTGAGCTGAAGTCAGATGCTTAACCGACTTTGCCACCCAGGTGCCCCGAAACTTATCTTTTAGAAGACAACATTAGTAGAAATAAAATAATTTTTTAATTAATGTGTTTATGAAATAGTTTTTACTTACTCATTTACTTTCCATTTTGTTACTGCCATCACTGGATGTGATGTCTGATATTTTCTGAATTATACTATGAATAACTGTTGATATTAGTGACTTATGAGTTTTGTAGTAACTTCCTTCCTGAAGTTTAGTAAAATTCATTGAAACTGGTAATGGCATTGAAGATTTGCAAGGTAGGAAAAATAACTCGAGCAAAGGAATTAACTACGGATCTAAAAAAAACCTTAAGGGTGTGGCTTTCATTGTCTGTCTTTGGTATAGGGGATAATTCTTTTTAAAGAAAAAGCTAAGGAAGCACTGGATAAAGCCAAAGATGCAAATAATGGTAACCTACAATTAAGGAACAAAGAAGTGACGTGGGAAGTACTAGAAGGAGATGTGGAAAAAGAAGCATTGAAAAAAATCATAGAAGATCAACAAGAATCTCTAAACAAATGGAAGTCAAAAGGTCATTAGTTCCGATTTGTCTTTGACCATTGGTTATTTTAACTCATTTGCTTGTTCAGAGACACTGACAAGAGATTTAAAATATTTCTTAATGGATTTCTCATTATGTTTCTATAGGTCGCAGATTTAAAGGAAAGGGAAAGGGAAATAAAGCTGCCCAGACTGGGTCAGCTAAAGGAAAAGTACAGTTTCAGGGCAAGAAAACAAAATTTGATAGTGATGATGAACACGATCAAAATGGTGCATCCGGTAAGTTTTTCTAAGTCCTTTTGTACTTTCATGAGAAATTATTTGTGGGAAAGGACAGCAATGTGGGTTTTTCAACTTCTGTATAGTGACATTCTTGGACAGTGATTTTACACAAGTTATCCTGTTTTACAAGTAGAAAACAAAAGATGTTTGGAAGATAAGTTTAGAGAGCAGAAGATCTGTACTAAAGGAAAAGCCTTCTCATTGGTTTTGGGAAGTTGTTTTTAAACAGAACTATTTTTGATAATTATGCTCAGTATTAAAATAGAGTAATGCCTATATAGTGAACATAACAAAAATTCTGTTATTGTGTAGGACCAGCAAAAAGAGCAAGAGAAGAAACAGACAAAGAAGAGGAACCTGCATTAAAACAACAGAAAACAGAAAATGGTGCTGGAGACCAGTAGTTTAGTAAAAAAAAAATTTTTATTCATCTTAATTAGGTTTTAAGCTGCTTTTGTCTTTAGACGCTTTTAAAAAGAAAACCGAATTAGGTCCACTTCAATATCCACCTGTAAGAAAGGAAAGTTTTTTGTTGTTTAACTTGTCTTTTTTGTTATACAAATGAGGATTTTTTTTTTAATGTATAGTTCTGTTTGTGTTATTTCAAATGATTTAAATATCAAAAGATCTTTCCAGTAAATTGCCTTTGTAATATGAGAATGTATTAGTACAAACTAATAAAATATGTACTATATAAAAAAGCAAAAACCTAGTTTTTTTTATTTTTGTGTCTAAAGCATATGAGAAAGAATTTACTTAAACCAGAATATTAACTGTTTTCCCATAGATAATTATTCTGTCTCCTGCTGGCTTTCTGTATGTACTCGGGCAACTTGTTAACACTGGAAACACTCATTGAAAAGTTCTTCAGTACTGAATGTAGATAAGCCAGAATCAGACTTACTGATTTCTTTTTATGAAATTTGTATGATGCTGGCAGGTCATATCGCAACTCTAGAAAACAAAAGTCATCTAAGAATAAAAATTACATTTCTAAACATTTACCACCCCTGACATATATACATACATTCAAAAAATTAAGGAAGTACTTAAATTAACCCTGGTAAGGAGAACGTTTGACTTGCTATTTCCGTGAGATTAGCTATGGCTAACTGAGGTTGGCATTTTTGTTATTTTGGTCATTTATACCATAATTTGAGGTTATGGGGAAGAGTGTGAAAGGGAACAGTTGGGGTGCTTGGGTGGCTCAGTCGGTTAAGTGTCTGACTTTAGCTTAGGTCATGATCTATGGTTTGTGGGTCTGAGCCCCATCTTGGGCTATGCGCTCTCAGCTCAGAGCCTGGAGCCTGCTTCAGATTCTGTCTTCCTCTTTCTCCACCCCTCCCCGTTAGCACTCTTTCTCAAAAATGAATAAACATTAAAAACCAAAACGGTTGAACAAAAGAGATAGTACCTTTCTATTTTTAACTTCCTAATAATCTATAGCTGGCGATCATAATCATGCTTATTTTTTAATTTCTTCTCTGGATTTTAGTATTGGTAGTAAGTAATTATTTTCCTACTAAGCTCTCAAATGAAAATCCATTTTTCATAATCTAAGAAATAACGTAGGTTCTCCAAACTTAACACTTTTAGAGGGATGGCAATGAGACAGCCTATTCTTCACGTTTCCCAACATAAATTCTAACTCTATAGGCTACAGCTCTCAAATTTTAATGTGCAGTCAATCATCTTCAAATCAAATCTTTTTGAAATGTGTATTTCAGTAAGTCTGGGTGGACCCTAGAATTATGCAAGACTCCTCTCCCAAGTGATGTCAATAGTATGGTCTGAGGACAACATTTGGAGTAGCAAGGCAGTGGTTTGGTATATGTGGAATTGTTTTAAGGTGCTCCAGGTTGCATATTCTAATACCTTAAACTAGGTATATAGAATGACAGTATTGGGTAAATAGGAAGACTGTATAATTACATTACTAATTATTATTAATACTACCTGATCTAGTTACATGGTTAATACCACAGTGCTAATCCTGGACAGTTTATTATCAAATAAAGATATTTCCCCTATTGTATTCTTATTTCAGGCCTTCCAAATTATTTGGATTTACAGTTAGCTCCTAGTTACAGGTTCTGCCCATTTTGATGTTTGTGAATATTACCCAATTTATTAATAAAAATGTATCAAACATTTACAGTGTGGATGATTACATCCTATCCCCCACTAAAAGAAAAAAGCTTCATGTTCTTTGACTTCAGGGACAATTAGAAAATTGAAATAGAGGGGTGCCTGGGTGGCGCAGTCGGTTAAGCGTCCGGCTTCAGCCAGGTCACGATCTCGCGGTCCGTGAGTTCGAGCCCCGCGTCAGGCTCTGGGCTGATGGCTCGGAGCCTGGAGCCTGTTTCCGATTCTGTGTCTCCCTCTCTCTCTGCCCCTCCCCCGTTCATGCTCTGTCTCTCTCTGTCCCAAAAATAAA
>NW_026057584.1:62208436-62218790 GCF_023721935.1 Panthera uncia | reverse complement strand
TTGAAAAAAATTAAAAAAAAAAAAAAAAAAAAAAGAAAATTGAAATAGAAAAGTAATCGGGGAGCCTCGGTGGCTCGTTTGGTTAAGCATCTGACATCAGCTCGTGATTTCACAGTTTACACGCCCAGTAGGGCTCTGTGCTGACAGCTCAGCCTGGAGCCTACTTCGGATTCTGTGTCTCCCTCTCTCTCTGCCCCTCCTCTGCTTGTGCATGTGCGTGCTCTCTCTCAAAAGTAAACAAACATTAAAACTTTAATTAAAAAAAAAAAGTAATGAGGCATAATCTGGTGGTATTTTCCATGAATGGATTTCACAAAGGCCTGACCCACTCCAAGCCCAAGCTCTTAAGTCACTATGATGCTATATATTGTTCTGTGCCCGGTGTGACCAAATAGTTGGGTGCTATTATAAATTTTCAGTAAAATGCATAAATTGAGACAGTTTTAGCCAAACACTCTACCCTGCCTTTGCTTCATTTCCAACCCATTACCTATTACCCATCACCTAAACTGAATTTTGCTAAACTGAAAACATGTTCTATGATATCTTTTCTCAGCATCTATATACAAAATCTGGTTGGGCTGATATATATTGTCCTTAAATAATTAGGATTTAGATTTGTGAAAAACTTAAAAAGTTGTCTTACCTGCAATAATATCTATCTTGATTTTCCATTCTGTAGCTTTCTTTTGAATATGCTGAAGATAACATGTTAATGTGAGATGATTTTTAAAATAAGTTTTTGAAAATTGCTTTACTGCTAATATTTCATATTGAGTTTTCAAGCTTTTATATTTCATTAGACCCTTAAAATTTTTTCAACTGGATGGGTAGTATTTTGAAAATAAGAAACCAAGCCATTTCAATACTGTAAGTGTAGCGGTGAGTACAGTAGCATAGGTGGTAAAGCTGAATTCAAGTACTTTGACCAAGAAAGCTAAATTCAAGTACTTTGATCAGGATAACACAGGGAAACCATAGTCTGGATATGAACCTGGGCAGTCTGGCTCTACAGTCTGTGTCCTTGATCACTATGTTATATTGATAGATAATATACCCAGTGTTCTAGAATACATCTTACATACTCCCATATGTTACATGCTGGCAAGAAGAAGAATGGAAGAGGTAGGTTCTGAATTCAAATCAGTTTAGCTCCAGGCTCAGTGTTCTTAAAAATCAGGTCTTACTGCCTCCCTCATGCACACAAAGGGACAATGGGAGTACCAGGACTTAGCTAACTAGGACATATTATAACTGCAGTTATACCACACTTCTTTTTTTTTAAATTTTTTTTTTCAACGTTTTTTATTTATTTTTGGGACAGAGAGAGACAGAGCATGAACGGGGGAGGGGCAGAGAGAGAGGGAGACACAGAATCGGAAACAGGCTCCAGGCTCCGAGCCATCAGCCCAGAGCCTGACGCGGGGCTCGAACTCACAGACCGCGAGATCGTGACCTGGCTGAAGTCGGACGCTTAACCGACTGCGCCACCCAGGCGCCCCTATACCACACTTCTTAAGTCTCTTTCCTGGTACCAGTTCCTGCCTGAGCAAATCTGTGGCAAAAGAAGTTATGTAAGGCTGGGAGAAAGCTAATCACAAATGCTAGCTACTTAAAGGGAAAATTCAGTTTCTAAGTGCCAGATGTTTATAAAGGTCAGGAGAAATAGATACCTTGGTAATTAGTATTCACAACAAATCCTTAAAAACACTGTCATGAATTTTAAATTGACAATATCATGATGATTTGAACTTACATCTCTAGTGGAGGATTTGTGTAAAGAGTACACTGCTGTTCTTGCCATTTCCAATGCAGTCTTCAGAAATGCCATATCTGTCCCTGTTAAGATAGAAAAAGCTCCTATTTACATTATATATCTGTTATCAAAATAAAAGATTAAATGACTACCAGGTATTAAAAACTTTTTTTTTCCAAATTCCAAAAGACACTTCAAATTGTTCCTTCAAAAAGACAGGATACAAATAAGTAAAATATCTAAATATCTTTTAAAGTTGATAGAATAAAACCAGAATTATACTATCTTGGTTAAATAAGGCTAAAGTAAAACTTTTAATATTCCAAATTAACAGCTTTCAAGGAAGAAGAGAACAGGAACAATAGTAATCAGAATCAGATGGGGGCTGGAGGGAAAACTTTTCATATCTTCTTACCAACTTCCTACCCTCCTTGCCCAAAGCATACACAAAATAAATAGCCAGAGTCCGTCACTGTTACTAATGGATACATGTTGAAACCCTCATGTGTTAAGGCATCAAAAAGAGGTTTTTAGAAGCATAACAGCCTTGGGGTGCCTGGGTGGCTCAGTTGGTTAAGTGTCCGCCTTTGGCTAAGTCATGATCTCATGGTTCATGAGTTTGAGCCCCACATTGGGCTCTGTGCTGAGAGCTCAGAGCCTGGAGCCTGCTTCGGATTCTGTATCTCCTGCTCTCTGCTCCTCCCCTGCTTGCACTCTGACTCTCTCTCAAAAATAAATCAACATTAAAAAATTTAAAAAAAAGTATAACAGCCTTTACAGGATTATTATAATCATTCATAAGGGTTAGGTAAGTCATTCTTGAAAGCACAGTATAAATAGTAAATGAATAAAAAGACTATTCACTTAGTACAAATAGATGAAAACAAAGATCGAAAAATTCGATTCCCTAGCCATGCATTAAAAAATTCAAATTGTATGGGACGCCTGGGTGGCTCAGTCAGTTGAGCATCTGACTTCGGCTCAGGTCATGATCTTGCGGTTTATGAGTTCGAGCCCCGCGTTGGACTCTGCTGACAACTCAGAGCCTGGAGCCTGCTTCAGATTGTGTCTCTGTCTCTCTCTCTCTCTCTCTCTCTCTCTCTCTCTCTCTCCCCTTCCCCCAACTCACACTCTCTCCTTCAAAAATAAATACACATTTAAAAAAATTTTTTTAACTGAAATTGTACTAATTACATAGGTAAGAGATGGTTTATTTAATGAATAGTGATAAAATCATTTAGCCCAATCAATAAGAAAATGACTTTTAAAACTTGCTTTTCTACAAATACAGCAGTACACATGATTCTTGTTACTAACCTTTATTATTTTTGGTCCCAAAGGGAGGATTCATAATTACTGTATCAAATGACTTGGACATTCTTTTAGATAATGAGCACACATCACACTGAACCATGTCAACATTTGTTAACTCAAACTCCTCCACATTCCTATTAAATATTTCCAATGCATCTTCATCTATGTCAAATCCAACACACAGCCTATAATACAAAACACAAAGAGTGACTACTTATAGCTCCCAAGTCAAAACAATGACAAAATCAAAACCATATACTTTTTTAACCCAACTGGCAAAGTAAGAGTGAGTATTGCCTTTCAACAGCATGATTTCCCAACCTGGCAGGGTTGGAAACTGAGGTGTGTATAAGGGAGGCATCTGATAGCTGCTGTTAACCATTTTGTGTTTTAATTTTTTTGTTGTTGTTCTGCTCATTCATAATGTACTCAGTATCAGATTCTTGCTCCCCTCATCTCATACTGTAGAGTCTCATAAATCAGTTAATTCTACTTATGTTTCTTATTAAGGCCATCCTATACCCAAACATTACATACGGGATCACCTACCCAGCTCCTAACATTGCAGTTCCGATGCTAAGAACTCCACAACCACATCCTAGATCTGCAACCACTTTATTTTCAATGTCATCATATGTATTATGGATTGTATAGAGCATACACGCTAAAAGATAAAAAACATATTAGGAAATAAGAGCAAGTTGATGACCAAAATCCAATTCATGTAAATGACTAACATAATTTCTTGTTTTGCATTATTCTTCCCCAAATGGTGTTCCAGATTATTTTTAAAAACATATAAAGAACAATAATGCACACCAGTGGCTCCCAAAAACTACTCTGCTGACAATGCCAGGAATGACAAAACTCAAAATAAAATAGAAAAATAAGGTTAAAATGTTTTTTCCTCAGCCTGTTCAAAACATTGCCATACACACATATACATTAGTTCTTTATTTGATGTTGAAATGTAAATAAGTTTAAAAAATGTCCTTGTCAAAATACCAACTTGGCAACCCTGTGTCAGTCTCCAAACTGTTTTGAAATTTTACTGATCTGTGAAATCTGTAAGTCTGGGAGCCACTAATATTGAACAACATTAACATTAAAATGGCACAGAACTTCTTGGCAACAAGTTTGTTACTAGAACACAGGTACCCTAAGTTCAAGATAGAATGGGAAAGGAGAAGTCCTATATCCACAATATAGCTTTTAGACACATATACTCATGATCTACAGATATATATGCATATCTACTAATGAGAACTAATAAGAGAACTGAGGAGCACAGCGGAAGCTGCTGAGATCAGAAAGCAATCTTTCAAATACACAAAGATGTGGGATATATACTAAAAGTTAAGCGTGAGTAACACCACTGATATCTCCCTGTGGATATCTGAACCCAGCAAGAATTACTGGCCATCACTGATGCCCTAGGATCCAGGGGTTTTATGAAAAACACAATTAGAGGGATACTGCAGTCTGACTGCTGTCCCAATTACTGCTGCAGGTGTTAGTGACTTCGAGCTGGTATCTCAAAGAATTAGTACATCCACGTGCATGGTGCACCATGGGTATGAAACATGGATTAAAAAAAAAAAATTAGACTTCACTAAGAAACCCTACAGCCAGAATACATTAAAGAAGTCATCTAGGAGCACCTGGGTGGCTCAGTTGGTTTAGTGTCCAACTTCAACTCAGGTCATGATCTCACAGTTTGTGAATTTGAGCCCCACATCAGGCTCTGTGCTGTCTCCCTCTCTCTCTGCTCCTCTCCCACTCATACTCTGTCTCTCTCTCTCTCTCTCTCTCTCTCTCAAAAAAAAAAAAAAAAAAGTCATCTAAATTGAGAAAATAGGTCTTAACCCAGACACAGTTTTGTGCCAGTTTGCTTGGAGTTCTGACAATACTTTGGAGTTAAGTGCAGGTATGCATGTATTTTCCTTGATTTTCATTGACTGCTTAGAAACAGAACTATGTTGGAGCTGGCAGGGATTCCCAAATTAATTTTCCTAAGACTCCTCAGTGACTCTGGTAATAGATTTACTAAATATGAATATTTTTTCCTGTTTTCTCCTGTACTCCCAATATCAATCTCTTACATTAACACTGATGATTCTGGGTCATTAAAAATTGAAACTCATCCTCATCCTTATAGCACCTATTCTGGATTTGTTAAACTCAGTTCTTTGGCTACCAACCCTAGTATTCATTCATTGTGTGAACACGACCGAGAAATTCTTTACCCTCAAGGAGTTTATGGTATAAAGACAGAAACAAACATTAAAATGATGTCTGACAGTGTTAAGGGGTGTGCAGAAAACTAAACAGTAAAACAATAAGGGGGGGGGCTGTCTTTAGCTGCAGTGTCAAAATAGTCCTCTCTAACGTGCTATGCAATCTCAGAGCAGAATTCCTCTAGACGTTCTTTGTATTCAAATAACTTCCATTTTCATTATGGAGTAAGTAGACGGGACTGACCCTGGGAAGCAAAGACCTGGTCACCAGCCGCCCTACCTGCAATGTGCGGCCTGGTAGGATACTGTTCTAGAAGTAGCTTGGGCTTTTCGAATCCATCCACTTGTTGCAGGCGACTTTCTAGTTCCTTAAGCCTTAATTTCTTCATTTTTTTTTTCTTTAAGTGTGGGGTCGCAGGATTTACCGGCACTGGATCTGCAGAGAAACCCATTTAACCTTCATCCCCCCCCCCCCCCCATCTACCCCCGGCCCCACGCCCACCCCCACGCCTTTTTTCATCGCCGCAGGCCGGGGCTGGACTGGGGAGGCGGAGAGCAAAGCGCACACCCAGCCCAGGCTGTTCAAGCTTTCCTTTCAGCGCCAGCGGCAGGCAGAGCCTGGGGCCAGCCTCCGATCCGCCCGCAGGTTATACCGAGCCGATCTCGGGCCCCTCGGAGACCCGCAGCGGCTGCAGCCCGGAGTCAACACAACGCTCCTCGCGCTGCGTCAGGGCGCTCCGGGAGACTGCTCGCGCCTGGACCGGGGCCGGAAGCGCTGCCACGCACGCGCGGCCGTGTCCGCTGCCCGGCGGCCCCGCTCCGAGCTGCAACAGCGGCCCCGCGGACGGGTTCCGCTGGCGGCCCGGGAGCATCACCCACCGGTGGACGCCGGTAGAGCCGTCCCTTCTGGAAGCTACGAAACCGGACCCCGCCGCCTCTCACAGGGCCAAAACCCTCTACCTTTCCTTGAGTACCTGCAGGCCCCCAAAGGATGAGGGAAGAAAGGTGAAAGCAAGGGTGAAAAGTCACGGTGGCTTTGTGTTAACACCTGGTTTAGCCCTGTCTTCCAGTCTCAGGAGGCCCTTCTCAAAAAGTAACTATTTCCACTTACCTTTGCCTCCTTGGCCAGTCGCATGCCCTGCTTTGTTTTACATTCGTTTCCCTCTTCTTAGGTTACCTGTGTCACTTAAGTTGAACACTCACAGGGTGGTGATGTCAGAAAATGTAAGGAAGACAGTTTAAATGAAGGAATGGGTAGTGTGTCAAATGAAGGGGAGGGGTCAGCTTTCATAGAATAGACGCAGAAAGCAAGTTGTGGTGGATTGTGAAATGAATGGAAGTTTAGGAATTAAAGCCAATGTGAACAGTTAAGAACCGTCGCTATGAAAAGTGAGAATAGTTGGTGCTAAGTAAGGTTGGGGGAAGGTTGTTTTGTTTTGTTTTGTTTTGTTTTTAACTGTGGCAGGAGACATGAGCACACCTAAATTCAGACAGGATAGCGCTTATAGAAAAGCAGACGTTTAAAAAATACAAGAAGAAAGGACGCCTGGGTGGCTCAGTTGGTTCAGCATAGGACTTCAGCTCAGGTCTTGATCCTTCGGTTTGTGAGTTGAAGCCCCAAATAGGGCTGTCTGCTGTCAGTGCAGATCCCGCTTTGGATCCTCTGTACCCTCCTCTTTTTGCCCCCCCCCCCCCCAAATAAATAAACCATTAAAATACAAGAAGGATATTGGAAGGAGTTAGGATCCTGAAAAAATAGGATCCTGTGCATAAGTGAAAGAATTGCCCTTAATCTGGAGAATGGCCATACTTCATTATTAAAGGAAGGGAAACAAAAGGAGTGGATGGATGAGGATGGGTGAGAATGAACTAGAGAGAGTGGTGTCTGAAGCTATTTCCTATGAAGAATAAAACTCAAAGTTACCTGTTATGAAGATTAAGGGAATTAAGATATGTAAAGTTCCTACTGTGTAAAGCTACCACATAAAATTGTCACATAACAAATGCCCAATAAATGTTAGTTTTTGTTGGTGGTGGTGGTGGTATCTATTGAGGAGGAGGTGGCTAGAGTAAGGAGGTGGAGCCAAACGAATGATTGAAACTAGCCTGGTATGTGGAAGGACAATGAATTCATCTGAAGTCGAAGGCAATTTTTTTCTTTCTTTTTTTTAAAGATGAAGATTTTACTTTGAGATAATTGTAGATTCGTATATAACCATAAAAAATAGTACTTAGAGGTGCCTGGGTGGCTCATTTGGTTAAGCATCAGACTTCAGCTCAGGTCATGATCTCATGGTTTGTGAGTTCAAGCCCCACATTGGGCTCTCTGCTGTCAGTGCAGAGCCCACTTCATATACTCTGTCTCCCTCTCTCTCTGCCCTCTTCCTGCTCATTCTCTCTCTTTCTCAAAAATAAATAAACACTAAAAAAATAATACTTAGAGATCCTGTGTATCTTTGCCCCCAGTTTCCCCCAATAATTACATTTCATAAAACTATAGTATGGCATTACAACTAAGATATTGACAGTGATACAGTCAAGACAGCATTTCCTTTACCACAAAGATCCATGATGTTACACTTTTGTAGCCACACCTACTTCCTTCCAGCCCTCCATAACCCCTGACAACTATTAATCTGTTCTCCATTTCTAGAATTTTGTCATTTCAAGAACTTCATATAAATGGAGGCATACAGTATGTAAACTCTGGGGAATTTTTTTCACTCACCATAATTCTCTGGAGAACCTTCTAAAGTTATGTGTATCAACAATTTGTTTCCTTTTATTGCTGTGGTATGCATGTACCAGAGTTTGTTTAAACATTCACCCACTGAAGAATATCTGCGTTGCTTCAAGTTTTGTCTATTACAAATAAAGCTGCTATGAAAATTCATGTACAGTATGTGTGTGAACATAAGTCTTAATTTCTGTGGGATAAATGCTCAGAAGCACAATTACTGGGTCATATGGTAAATCCATGTTTAGCTTTTAAAGAAACTCCAAACTTGTCCAGAGTGGGTATATCATTTTACATTCCCATCCATCATATATGAGTGACCCAGTTTCTCTGCAGCCTAGCCAGCATTTAGGGTTGCCACAATTTTTCTTTTTAGCTATTCAGTTGGTGTATATTGATATCTCATTGAGGTTTTAATTTGCACATCCTTAATGGCTAATGACATTGTACACTTTTTCATGTGCATATTTACCACCTGTATATCCTTTTTGGGGAAATGTCTGTTCATTTCTTTTGCCTATTTTCTTTTAATTTTTATTTTTAGAAAGAGAGCACAAGTTGGGGAGAGGGGCAGGAGAGAAAGAGAATCTCAAGCAGGCGCTATGCTCAGCATGGAGCCTGACGCAAGGCTCAATCTCACAACCCTGGGATTGTGACCTGAGCTGAAATCAAGATTTGGAAGCTCAACTGACTGAGCCACCCAGGCACCTCTCTTTTGCCTATTTCTAATTGAATGTGTTTTATTTACAGTTCAGTTTTGAGATTTGTTAATATAGATTCTTGTCCTTTGTC
Organism: Panthera uncia; assembly: GCF_023721935.1. Taxonomy (NCBI): domain Eukaryota; kingdom Metazoa; phylum Chordata; class Mammalia; order Carnivora; family Felidae; genus Panthera; species Panthera uncia. Next base: position 62,209,954 of record NW_026057584.1, on the reverse strand, counting down.
AGATATGTGGTTTCCAAATATTTTCTCTCAGTTTGTAGCTTTTTTAATCCTTTATTGCAGAATAAAAATTTTCAATTTTAATAAAATCCAGTTTATCAACTTTTCTTTTCATGAATCAGTCTTTGATGTCAAGTCTAGGAACTCTTTGGCCCTAAAACTCAAAAAGATTTGCTCCTATGTTTTTCTGTAAAGGTTTTATAGTTTTCTGTTTAATATTTAAGTCTGTGAATTCATATCAAGTTATTTGTTATATAAAATTTGAGATTTCAGTGGAGTTTTTTTTTTTCTATGAATGTCCAATTTGCTATAGCACCATTTGTTGAAAAGGCTACACTCTCTCCATTATTGCTTTGTACCTTTGTCAAAAATCAGTTGAGTATATTTGTGTGAGTCAATTTCTGGATTTTCTACTCTGTTCTATCAACCTGTGTGTCCATACATCTTCCAATACCACATAGTATTAAACTGAAGCTATATAATAAATCCTGAAATTAGGTAGTTTGAGTCCTTCCACTTTATTCTTCTTTTTAAAAATTGTTTTGGGGCGCCTGGATGGCTCAGTCAGTAGAGCATGTGACTCTTGTTCTTGGGGTCTTGACTTTGAGCCCCATGTTGGGTGTAGGGGAAAAAAAAGAAATAATTTTAACTATTCTAACTCCTTTATCTTTCCATATAGATTTTAGAGTAAATTTACCAATATTACAGAAAATGTTGTTGGGATTTTTATAGGAATTGGGTGAAACCTATATGTCAGTTTGTGAAGAACTGATGTCTTTACTACATTGATTCTTCCAATTCACGAATACAGTGTCTTTCCATTTACTTAGATCTTCTTTGATTTCTTTCATCATCATTCTGTAGTTTTCTGCATATAACTCCTATACATGTTTTGTTAGACTTATGCTTAAGTATTAAATTTTTTTTAATGTTTATTTTTGGGAGAGGGGGAGGGGCAGAGAGACAGGGAGACAGAGGATATGAAGTCGGCTCTGTGCTGACAGCAGAGAGCCCCATGCAGGGCTCAAATTCACCAACCATGATATCATGACCTGAGATGGAGTTGGGTGCTTAACAGACTGAGCCATTTAGGTGCCCTCATTAAGTATTTAATTTTCATTTTGAGCAAGTGTAAGTGGTATTACATTTTAAATTTCAGTGTTCAAATGTTAATCATTCAAATTAAATTCAAATGATAATATATAGAAGTATAATATGTTTATCTTGTATTCTTTTTTTTTTTTTATTTTTTTTTTCAACTTTTTAAATTTATTTTTGGGACAGAGAGAGACATAGCATGAACGGGGAGGGGCAGAGAGAGAGGAAGACACAGAATCGGAAACAGGCTCCAGGCTCCGAGCCATCAGCCCAGAGCCATCAGCCCAGAGCCGTCAGTCCAGAGCCTGACGCGGGGCTATGCCCAGAGCCATCAGTCCAGAGCCATCAGTCCAGAGCCATCAGCCCAGAGCCATCAGCCCAGAGCCTGACGCGGGGCTATGCCCAGAGCCTGACGCGGGGCTA
>NW_026057584.1:62208259-62208426 GCF_023721935.1 Panthera uncia | reverse complement strand
GCCCAGAGCCTGACGCGGGGCTATGCCCAGAGCCTGACGCGGGGCTATCAGCCCAGAGCCATCAGTCCAGAGCCTGACGCAGGGCTATCAGCCCAGAGCCATCAGTCCAGAGCCATCAGCCCAGAGCCATCAGTCCAGAGCCATCAGTCCAGAGCCATCAGTCCAGA